>NW_020954713.1:4064104-4064228 GCF_900497805.2 Vombatus ursinus | reverse complement strand
CTATCTATCTATCTATCTATCTATCTATCTATCTATCTATCTATCTAATTTTTCCCTCCAACTACCCTAATACTGATAAAGGTCTCAGGAATTACAAATATCATCTTTCCATGCAGGAATGTAA
>NW_020954713.1:3962507-4059104 GCF_900497805.2 Vombatus ursinus | reverse complement strand
AAAATTAAGGGGTAAGAGAGGATGATACTAGGTGAAGGAGAAAGGGAAAGGTAGAATGGGGTAAATTATCTCACATAAAACAGAAAAGAAAAGGCTCTTACAGTGGAGGGGAAATGGGGGAAGGTGAGAGGGAATGAGTGGATCTTATTCTCATAGGATCTGACTTAAGGAGGGAATAACATACACACTCAATTGGGTATGGAAATCTGTCTTACCCTGCAGGAAAATAGGAGGGGAAGGGGACAAGAGAGTAGGAGGAGGATAGAGATGAGGGCAGATTGGGAAAGGGGGTAATCAGAAGCAAATACTTCTGAGGAGGGACAGGGTCAAAAGAAAGAATAGAATCAATGGAGAGGGGCAGGATAATATTAAGGGAAATAGAGTTAGTTTTTCACAGCATGTCTACTATGGAAGTGTTTTACATAACTGCACATGTACAGCCTATATTGAGTTGCTTACCTTTTCAATGAAGGTGGGTGGGGAGGGAGGAAGGGAGAAAATTTGGAACCCAAAGTTTTAAAAACACATGTTTAAAAAAATGTTTTCACATGCAACTGGGAATTAAGAAATATAGGAAATGGACTACAGAAATCTATCCTGCCCTACAGGAAAATAGAAGGGGAAGGCAGGGAGAGGTAGCAGGGAAAGCAGACTAGCAGGAAGGGTATTCAGAATGCATGCCATCTTGGGGTGGGGGGAGGGGTGAGATGGGGTGAAAATTTGGAACTCAAAATCTTGTGGAAGTAAATGTTGAAAACTAAAAATAAATAAATTTATTTAAAAAAATTTAAAAAAATGAAGTACTATTACTCCCATTTTACAGAAGAGCCAAAAAAAAGAAGAAGAAGAAGCAGAAGAAGAAGGAGAAGAAGAAGAAGAAGAGGAAGAGGAAGAGGAAGAGGAAGAGGAAGAGGAAGAAGAAGAAGAAGAAGAAGAAGAAGAAGAAGAAGAAGAAGAAGAAGAAGAAGAAGAAGAAGAAGAAGAAGAAGAAACTTCAACAAACTTCTCCAACACTAGGGTCTAACCCTTGCCAAAGCCTGTAGAATTCTGGAACAATGACTATTAGATTTCAGTAAATATAAATCATCCCTTTCTTGAGCAAACAGGATTGTCAGAGATTGAACTACTTTCTGGAAAATGTCAGGTTCAGGGAAGGCATTGAACCATGTCCCTAAACATGATCAATGCTGGAATTCCTCAAAGCATGAATCAAGATGGGCTAGTGTTTTCCTAAGCCTCTGAATGTACAAAGGAAGGAATGAGATGTTCTATGATGCCCAAAGCTACACAAATGCTCATCCAATATGTCTCTAGACTACACACTCAATAAGATAATCTGTCTTGTCTAGGCATGGTGGCACATACCTGCAATTCCTGCTATTGGAAAGGCTGAGGCTGATGAAACAAAGCCTGGGAGTTAGAAGTTGCAGGAGTACTAAAGTTAACCAGGAGTCTGTAATAAATTGTTTGTAAGTGGCTGCTCTACTTGTAGCCTGGATGAGATAAAATTGTGTCACCCCAAATCCATAATCTCTTGTGTACTTTATACTTGACAGTAGTACTGATAAAGGGTCCACTCACTACAAAGAGTGAAAATTTGCCAACTTCTACCAGCTATTATCCTATAGAGCACTAAATATGTTGCTCACTAGGTCTCTTTTGATCTTTTAAAACTTTGAAATAAATGAATGAATAACTGAAAAAAATATTGAGCACTTAACTATGTACCAGGCACTGTGATAAGCTTGGTCAATACCAACACAGTCAATGAATCAATCAACAAACATTTATTAAGTACCTACTATGTTCCAGGCACTGTGCTAAGTACTGGAAATATAAAAGGATGCAAAAGGCAGTCCTTACCCTTGAGTAGCTTACAATCTAATGGAAGAGACAAAGTGCAAACAAATATACATACAAACAAGTTACATACAGGATAAATAGGAAATAATTAACAGAAGGAAAGCACTAGAGTTAAGGGAGATTGGGAAAACCTTCCTGTATAGGTAGGATTTTTTGTTGGGAATTAAAGGAAGCCATAGGTAGCTGGGTAATACAGTGGATGGAGTTGGAATCAGAAAGGCTCATCTTCATGAGTCTTCAGAAACTTATTAGCTATGTGACCCTGGTGAGTCACTGAATCTTGTTTGTTTCAGTTTCTTCATCTGTAAAATAAGCTGAAGAAGGAAATGGTAAACCACTCTAGTATCTTTGCTAAGACAACCCCCCCAAGTGACTAAACAACAACAATAACAACGGTGGCAAAAAGGAAATCAGAGAGATCAATTGGTGGAGTTGAAGAGGGAGAGCACTGGGGACATGAGGGACAGCCAGAGAAAATGACTAGAGCTGAGAAAGTGCCTGCCTTCAAGGTGCTTACAGGTCCTGATTAGTTCAAACAATGAATCCCATGAATATGTCAGATATATTTTAATGCTCAGTGCATAATTTCCATTGGACTAGAACCAATGACCACAATTTACATAATAGTAACTTAGAATAGTGTTACAGAAAACTAAAATAGGAAAAGAACCTACTTGTTCTAAAATGTTTATAGCAGCTTTCTCTGTGATGGCAAAAAAAACCCCTAGAAATTGTAGGGATGCTCATCAATTGGGGAATGGCTGAACAAGTTGTGGTATGTGATCATGAGAGAATACTACTGTGCTATAAGAAATGATGAGTTCAATGATCTTAGAAGAACATGGAAAGACTTGCATGAAATAATGAAGAGCAAAATGAGCAGAACCAAAAGAACATTGTAGACAATAACAGCAGTATTGTGTTAAGAATGACTTTAATGAATAAATATTTATGACTATTATAAATACCCAAATTAACTATAAAGGGCATATGAAGAAAGTTGCTATCTGTGTCCAGATAAAGAACTGATAAATAGAAGTATATATACAATATGTAAAATTATATATATATATATATATATATATTTGTATCTAATGGTAGCCATCTCTGGGATGAGTGGAGGAGGGAAGAAAAAAAGGGGAAAAAAGAAAGAAAAGAAAATTTACATGATAACTTTGTTGTGCATTTAAAAGGAATAGCATATTATATATGGTGGATTTGCAATTTCATGTGTAATCATCTTTTTTTTTGGTTGTACTACATTGTGGAAATATTTACTTTATTTCATAAATTAAAAAATAAATTAATAAATTTAAAAAAAGAATAGTGTGAACTTGAATACCTGGGGCCACTTCATGGTATTCATTGTGCATACTGAGTAGGACCTAGCTTTATATTCTAATAGGGGAAGGCATCACTAACACAGTGGTGGCAGCCAGACAGGAGAGTTTTAGACACAGAAGTCAGAGGTTCCATAAGGCAATTGATTAACATGTCCTCTCCAGCAATGGTAATGCCAACTTGATTACTGTTTTCAGAGCTGGAATTAGAAAGCTCTGGCAAAGCTGAACCAACCCCATAAAGTAATTACCTAATTTTGTTTAACAAAGAGAGATTATACAAAGGGAATTGCTAAACACATGGACTCTGAGGGCATAGTAAGTCTACAAGGAACATGACACCAACCACATGTACTATTAGAGAAAACTGTTAACTCCCAAAGGAACACAGAAATCTGTCAAAAGTGACTTTCATATAATGAAAATAGAATTTTTAACCACATTCCTAAAAATACAATGCACATATTTTCCGGAAGAAGGAGACGTGAATCACAATCAATAATAGGTACACTAGGACCTCACTGCACATGAGGCCATGTGGACTTACCAACTCATAGGAGGGGGAGAGGGAGAGGGAGAAAGAGAGAGAGAGAGAGAAACAGTGAGAGGAAAGAAAAAGGAGAGACAGAGACAGAGAGAGATACAGAGAGACAGAGACAGCAAGAGGAGAGAAAAAAGAGAGAAGAGGAATAGAGAGAGACAGAGACAGACACAGAGACAGAAGAGACAGAGGCACAAAGAGGCAGACAGAGAGGAAAGAGAGAAAGAGAGAGAAAAGGGAAGGGAAGGGAAGGGAAGGGAAGGGAAGGGAAGGGAAGAGAAAACACAAGAGCAAGGTCAAGCTTCCCTTCCTATTCTTAACTCCATACCAGGGGCTCTAAACCTCTTTTGTGATCTTGATCCCTTTGGTAGTCTGTTGAAAATTCTGGAATCCTTCTTAGAAATGTATTTTGTTGCCTTCATTGATAAGTAAAGGAAATGCTAAATTTCTGGGTAATTTCCTGCCATCCAAGTTCACGATGTAGTTCAGTCATTTCAGTTGTGTCCAACTCTTTGTGAGCCCATTTGGGGTTTTCTTTTTTAATTTTTAATCAATTGGTTTATTTTTTAGTTTTTAACATTCACTTACATAAGCTTTTTAGTTTTCAATTTTCTCCCCTTCCCTCCCTTCCTTCCTCCCTCCCCAAGATGGCATGCAATCTGATATAGGTTCTATATATACATTAATATTAAACATATTTTCACATCAGTCCTGTTGCAAAGAAGTATTAGAATCAATGGGAAGAACCACAAGAAAGAAGAAACAAAACAAAACAATAAAAGAAAAAGAGAGCAAATGGTATGCTTCAATCTGCATTCAGACTCCATAGTTCTTTCTCTGGATGTAGATAGTATTTTCCATCATGAGACTTTTGGAGTTGTCTTAGATCCTTGCACTGCTGAGAAGAACTAAGTCTATCATCATCTCACAACATGGCTGTTACTGTGTACAACATTCTCCTGGTTCTGCTCACTTCACTCAGCATCAGTTCATGTAAGTCTTTCCTGGTTTTTCTGAATTCCACCTGCTCATCATTTCTTATAGCACAATAGTATTCCATTACATTCATATACCACAACTTGTTCAGCCATTCCCCAGTTGATGGGCGTTCCCTAAATTTCCAATTCTTGACCACCACAGAAAGAGCTGATATAAATATTTTGTACATGTGGGTCCTTTCCCCATTTTTATGATCTCTTTTGGGGTACAGACCTAGAAGTGTTATTGTTGGGTCAAAGGGTATGTGCATAGTTTTATAGCTCTTTGGGCATAATTCCAAACTGCTCTCCAGAATGGCTGGATCAGTTCACAACTCCACCAACAATGCATTAGTGTTCCAATTTTCCCACATCATCTCCAACATTTATCATTTTCTTGCTTTTTCATCTTGGCCAATCTGATAGGTGTGATATGGTACCTCAGAGATGTTTTGATTTGCATTTATCTAACCAATAGTTATTTAGAACATTTTTTTCATATGATTATAGATGGCTTTAATTTCTTCATCTGAGAACTGCCTGTTCATATCTTTTGACCATTTATCAGTTGGGGAATGACTTATATTCTTATAAATTTGACTTAATTCTCTATATATTTTAGAAATGAGGCCCTTATCAGAAATACTGGTTGCAAAAATTCTTTCCCAATTTTCTACTTTCCTTCTAATCTTG
This sequence comes from Vombatus ursinus, assembly GCF_900497805.2. Lineage (NCBI taxonomy): Eukaryota > Metazoa > Chordata > Mammalia > Diprotodontia > Vombatidae > Vombatus > Vombatus ursinus. The sequence continues at coordinate 4,053,690 of NW_020954713.1, read as the reverse complement.
GTTGCATTAGCTTTGTTTGTGCAAAAACTTTTCAATTTAATGTGATCAAAATTATCTATTTTGCATTTCATAATGTTCTCTAACTCTTGTTTGGTCAGAAATTCTTCCCTTCTCCATAGATCTGACAGGCAAACTATTCTTTGCTCTCCTAATTTGGTTATAGTATCAGCCTTTATATCTAAATCATGAGCCCATTTTGACTTTATCTTGGTGTAAGGTATAAGATGTTGGTCTGTACCTAGTTTCTGCCATACTATTTTCCAGTTTTCTCAGCAGTTTTTGTTAAATAGTGCATTATTTTCCCAGAAGCTGGAGTCTTTAGATTTATCAAATAGTAGATTAGTATAGTCATTGACTTTTGTGTCTTGCATACCTAACCTATTTCACTGACCACCACTTTATTTCTTAGCCAGTACCAAGTAGTTTTGATGATTGCTGCTTCATAATACAATTTAAGATTTGGTACAGGTAGGCCACCTTCCCTTGCATTTCTTTTCATTAGTTTCTTTGATATTCTGGATGAATTTTGTTATTATTTTTTCTACTTCTATAAAATAATTGTTTGACAGTTTGTTTGACACTGAATAAGTAAATTAACTTAGATAGAATTGTCATTTTTTATTATATTAGCTTGGCCTACCCATGGGTAACTGATATTTGTCTGATTATTTAAGTCTGACTTCATTTGTGTAAAAAGTGTTTTGTAATTGTGTTCATATAGTTCCTGGGTTTGTTTTGGCAGATAGACTCCCAAATATTTTATAATGTGTGCAGTAACTTTAAATAGAATTTTTCTTTCTATCATTTGCTGTTGGGTTTTGTTAGTAATATAAGAAAATACTGATGCATTATTTTATATCTTGCAACTTTGCTAAATTTGTTTATTATTTCAAGGAATTTTTACTTGATTCTCTAGGATTCTCTAAGTATATCATCATATCATCTGCAAAGAGTGGTAGCTTTATTCTTCTTTGCCTATTCTAATTTCTTCAATTTCTTTTTCTTCTCCTATTGCTAAAGCTAACACTTCCAGTACAATATTGAATAACAATGGTGATAGTGAACATCCTTGTTTCACCCCTGATCTTATTAGAAATGCTTCTAGCTTATCCCTATTACATATGCTTGCTGATGGTTTTAGATAGATGCTACCTTATCATTTTAAGGAAGACCGTATTTATTCCTATGCTCTCTAGTATTTTTAATAAGAATGGGTGTAGTATCTTGTCAAAAGCTTTTTCTGAATCTATTGACATAATCATAAGATTTCTGGTTTGTTTGTTTTTTTTTTTGTTGTTGTTGATATGGTCAATTATGCTGATAGCTATCCTAATATTGAACCAGCCCTGCATTCCTGGTATAAATTCTACCTGGTCATGGTGTATTATCCTCAAGATAAGTTGCTGTAATCTCTTTGCTAATATTTTAGTTTCAGTTGTGTCCAACTCTTTGTGAGTCCATTTAGAGTTTCCTTAACAAAAATACTGGAGTGGTTTGCTACTTCCTTCTCCAGCTCATTTGACAGATGAGGAAACTGAGACAAATAGAGTTAAGTGGCTTACCCAAAGTCACACAGCTAAGAAGTGGCTGATGCCAGATTTGAACTCAGGAAAATGAGTCTTCCTGACTCCAAGCCTAGCACTATATCCACTGTGCCACATAGCTGCCCATAATTCCAAGTTCACACATACTCCCCTGAAATCTATCCATGAACCCCTTTGAATTTGTGGACCCCAGATTAAAAATCCCTGCAACAGAAGGAGGAAGGGTTAAATGGAAATGTAAGAGAAGCTTCTATTCTCCCCTTTAGCTTGAGGGAAAGGAAAGAAGGGAGAAGAGCCAAAAGACCTGAGCCACATGACCATCCAGAAGAGAGTCTCAGAATAGACCCTAGGGGCTGCCACTCTCCCAGAACCTTGGAAGGGAAGAGGGAAGGAGGAAGAGAAAGGCCTTGGAAGACCTGTCCAAAGACACACCTACTATTCAAATCAAATCCCACAGTTCTAGTCTTGTGCTTTCCTAATAGGATCCACAACTCTAGCTTAGCTTCCCTTCATAGAAGGTAAAACAAGGCTTATATCTACATTGGAAGCTCTGATAGCAGAACAGGTCAATGCATTCAGGAGAATCTGAATCCCATTATGTGAAGAAGTCACCTCTTAGATGATGCAGTGGATGCTGTAGGCTGGGCCTAGAGTCAAGAAGACCTGAGTTTAAATCTGACTTCAGACACTTACAAGCCTCATGATTCTGGACAAGTCACTGAACCACTGTTTGCCTCAGTTTCCTCAACTATAAAATGGGGGTCATAACAGCACCTACCTCACAGGGTTGTTGTAAGGATCAAATAAGATAATATTTGTAAAGTGCTTAGCACAGTGCCTAGTACATAGTGGGTGCTATATATGTGCTTATTCCTCCTCCCTCCCTCCCCTTAATCTATTCCACAAGACATATTGAAGAGGCCACAATATTTAAGCAAAAGGAAATACCTTATTTTAAGATCAGAAAGTTGTGTCCTCACCCCATCCATGTGGAAAGCATACATCATGGTGGGCGCTAGATGGGTGAAGGGCAGGGGCAGGTTATTCTACCCTGCCCCTAACAGCTAAAAAGTATTAAATGCCAATTATGGCACCCAGAAAGCAGAGCTGGAAACACTTCATATTGCAGCTGAAGGTCTAGTCAAGTCTTAGGCACCTAATGAGCTGGGTTTTTTTCCATAATATAAATTTACATGTTTAATGGAATCTTGAAGACTATGGCATATTCAAAGCAATATAATTCAACATTCATTTATTTAGCATTTGTCAGATGTGCCAGGCTGGAGATACAAGGGTATAAGAAGGGATGATCAAGAGAACCCTTGGTTGATTAGGTGATTCCTTTAATCAGCCTGATGGGATTGCAAGGCATGGGCCCCTGTTAGAAGGAGACATCTGTCATAGAACTAGACATATTCCCTAGCCTTTTGCTGGTAGAGTAACAAGGAACTTTTCTGATTGGTCTGTGGTGATTGGAGATTGCCTAATTGATGATTGGTGACTGAGACTTGGGAGAATAGATTCTTGTCAGAGGAAATTTCCCCCTCTATGGTCTATAAAAATGAGCTATGGAAATACATCCCCCTACCTCTCCTTCTGTACTTTCTTTCCTTTGGACTCCCCCACTGGAGAACAGCAAGTGGATGGGGTGGGGTTCTCTTCTCCCTGGCATCAATGGTCACTCACAACAGTATGGCAATAGGACACAATATGCTTGTCAGGAAAGACTGAGACTGGAGCCTCTGGACCCCCTCATTCCTGGCTATTTTCTTCTGCCTGTCTGTTTCCTTTTCTCATCACAGATCAATAACTAATACCCCTGAAAAATGGGAGTTACTGCAGAGGTAATCCTGAATTCAAGAGGTCCTAAGTTCAATAGTTGGGCACTAACCACTCAGAGGAAGAAGATATCTCTAACAGCATGCTTCTCGGAGGAGAAGGGGACCTTCAACAGATGAATCTTAGAAGCTAAGGACAGAAGCCATGCAATGGCTGAGCAGAAGATGTTGATTTTGCCAGCTCTTCACAGTAATTCCTGTGAGCTATTCCCATAGTTCAGGTCCAAGGTGAATGGGAAGTATATATTCAACAGGTCCACAAGGATGCTTTATCTTTTGAGGGAAGTATAAAGAATACAGTGTGCTATGTGATTATATTTGTTTCAAATTTATATTATTGTTTTATTTGAAGGTAATGTTTTCTGTATTTATTCATGTGTACATATGATCCCTCTGTGTCTCATACATTTTATGAGAGGGGGTGGGTGGGTGATAAAAGCTGTCCCATACCCATTCCCCATATTATACACTGAGTTCCTTTAGAAAATGTACCCCAATACCCTCATATGGGAAAATGCTATATAGACAATTCATAGCTTAGCTTCAGTTTAAATACTTTCCTGAAGAAATATAGGTGGGTCCATTGCTAAACCAAAGAGAAATTTCATTAGATTTGATGTCTGGTCCTGACTAGACCTTCATCAATTTTAGGAGATATTCCTTCTTCTGTCTTCCTAGGTAATATTGTAGTTGGTATTTCACAACAACCAACACCTTTAGGGGGATCCAGGGACCTCTGGATAGAACCTAGGACTATATGAATACATAGTCCCTAGATAGGGGTAGCCTGGACAAAAATGAAAACAGCACCTGCCTTCAGAGAGCTGACTTTCCTCTTACATTCTGCATTCATTAGCTGGCCCCTTCCTTCCTACCTTTCTAGTCTTTTTACTCTTTACTCTGCACTGCATACATACTCTATGATCCAGTGACTCGGACCTCCTCACTGTCCCTCAAACATGATACTCAATCTCTGGACTCCAGGCATTTTTTTTTCTTTTTTTTTGTTTTGTTTTTGCTAGGTGATGCAGTTAAGTGTCTTGTCCAAGGTCATGCAGTAGTAAGTGTCAAGTATTTGAACTCAGGTCCTCCTGACTCTAGGGCTGGTCCTCTATCCACTGTGCTACCTAGCTTCCCCAGACTGTGGACATTTTCACCGGATGTTTCCTGTGCCTAGAATTCTATCATCTCCATCTCCTGGATCTTCTGGTTTCCTTCAATTATCACCTAAAATCCCACTTTGTGCAATTTCCTAATTCTGCTTTATACACTTGATTATCCTGTCTAGCTCTTGTTTGTACATAGATGTTTGTATGTTCTCTCTCTCATTAGATTGTAAACTTCTTGAGGGAAGGGATTGTTATTGCCTTTCTTATAACCCCAGCATTTAGCACAGTGCCTGGCACATAGTAGATACTTAATAAATGCTTGTGAAGCATTGACTTGATATTCCCTAAGAAGATCAGTTGAAGGAAATGATAATGTTTAACTTGGAGAAGAAAAGACTTGAGTGGTGGTGATGGTTATAATAGCTGTCTTTTGTAGAGGGTCATAAAGTAGAGGAATGAAATTCTTTTGACCTAACCACAGAAGTCACAACTAGGAATATTGGGTAGAAGTTGAAGAGAGACAACGTTAGATTTAATGTAAGGGTGGGGGGACCTTCTTAACAAGGCTGTGCCAAAGTGGAATCACTTTGTCTTGAGAGATGGAAGGCTCCCCCTTGAAGGTCTTCAATCAAAGGTTAAATTTTATGGTAGGTTGTAGAAAAGATTCTAGATGGCCCATTCAAATGAGTCAAGTCTATAATTTTCTGACTGCAGAACCCTAGGTGGGATGTGCCAGAGACACATTTTCCTAAAATCACTGTCAAAAGCATTCTACACAGAGGTCTTACCCATACTGAAAGTGTCAACCCACCTGCCATCCATCTAACCTAGAGTCACCTTTCTTCAAAATACAACGTGGCAAAGAGCTTAGAGAAAATATTCAGATGTTTCCTTTCACTGCACTGTGTCTCAAAGCCCCTACCTCTGTACCAGCCCAATCTTTGTTCAAAATTCACCTGGCATCATCATTATTGGGCATGATGTGGAAAGCTGGCAGGAGACAGAAACTCATCTGTATCCTTAGTGAGTTAATGGCCCAGAAATCACTTCCCCTCCTTGGAAACTGAGAAAATGGATTATTGTAGCCACAGGTAGGAGGGATGCTGGTTCATTACTGAATCTTCCTCCCATTCCTATTCCACAATCAGTGTTAACCTTCCAAGGAGAGAAGGACATCCTAGTTTTTAAGGAAGATCCATGAAGAAGATGAGTCTTTTCAAATCTAACTTCTGGTCAGTGGTTCACGGAGCCATTTAGCTGGCTGGGGCTGCTTGACCACTCTGGAGTACCTGAGATGCCCACATCTGACCAATAACTCTGACAATAACCTTTGCCTAGAGGCTGGTATCAAGGAATCACTCATTTACTCACTCAGTCAATAAGCATAGATTGCCAGCTGCTGAGGAAACAAAATACAAAAATAAGACAGTCCCAGTCTGCCCTGAAGGAACTTATACTCTTTTTGGAGAAACAATGAAAAGAAACAAGGAAATATAAAACAAATATCAGGTCATTTTTCATAGGAAGCACCGTCAGTCAGGAGAAAAAGATCTAGATGTCACTTAAGCTTAAGATGTCACTTAGGCAGGTAGGTGGCACAGTGGATAGAGCATGTTTCCAGACTCAGTTTCCTCATCTGAAAAATGGGGATAATAGTACCTACCCCCAGAGTGGCTGTGAGGATCAAATGAGATATTTGTAAAGCACTTTGCAAACCTTAAAGGGTTATATGAATTCTGCCTACTATTAAGCCGAGCCTTGAAGAAAACTAGGAATTCTAAAAAGTAGAGATGAGGAGGGAGTATATTCCAAGCATGAAGGACAGCCTATGTAAAGGTGCAAGCATGGGAGAAGGAAGGTGTTGTGTGAGAAACATTGAGAAACCCGTTTGACTGGATCATCGAGCATGTAAAGGGGAGTAATATAATAAGTCAGAAAAGATAGGTTGGAATCAAGTTGTGAAGGGCTTTAAATGTTAAACTGAGGAGTTTGTATTTGACCCTAGCGGTTGGGAAATAGACAAAGATCTTCATTGACTGGGTTTCAAGTGGTGTTATGGAAAGTACACTTTTCATGGAAACTGGGAATCAGGAGAGGTGGATTCTACTAAGTTACCCCTAGAACTCCAAGACTGTAGCAACACTCCAATATATGAGCCCAGAATGGGTATTACACAAATTTATATTATCTAATCTTAATTGAACCATCACTGCAGAAAGATAATTCTTCTTTTCCTTCCTAATTGATTCTATATCTCAGTTAGCACAACAATCATTCCCAACCTTTTCATCTCTCTCCAAGCCTTCATAATGCCCTTTCCTCTGGTCTCTCAACTGTTTCATATTTCTCTGAAAAACTAGAGACCATTCACCCTAAACTCTCTATTTTCCTTCTTCCATTTCACACCTCCTTAGCAACATTCCTAGCTATCTTATCTTTTACCCTAGTCTCTGATGAAGTGGTGGCCCATTTCCTTGAAGCCCATCTTTCTATATGTACCTTTGATCCCATTCTTTCTCATATTTCAAGCAGATAACCCCAGCTCTCATCTCCCTGATTTTCTTTCTGTCATCCCCACCCCTCTCTTTTGGTCAGTCTTTATCTATGTGCTGGTTCCTCCCCTCTTCCCTAGTCTCTCCCATCCTTAAAAATAAAACAAAGCAAATCCACTAAATTCCACCATCCTCACTAGTTGTAATCTTACTAGTTGTAATCTCTTCGCAGCATGAAGTAATGGTTCACTTTTGCCTTTCTTTGTAGCCCCAGTATTTTACACAGTGTAGATACTTAATAAATGCTTGTTAAGCATTGGCTTGACATTCCATAGGAAGATCAGTCAAAGCAACTGGGAATGTTTAGCTTAGAGAAGAGAAAAAAACTGTCATTGCCTCTATATCCTCTCCTCTCACTCTCTTCTATACCCTCTGCCATCTGGCTTCTCACCTCATCATTCAATAGCAACTGCTTTCTGTAAAGTTAACAGTGATCACTAATTGACAAATCTAGTGCCATTTTCTCAATTCTCATCTTCCTGTACCATTTAGGAAAATATGACTCTATTGGCCATCATTCCTTACTGGATACTCTCTATTCTCTGAGTTTAGTGACATTGAAAGTCATCTAACACCTTTGAGCCTCAGTTTCTTTATCCATAAAATGAGGGGATTGTACTTGATGGTCTCTAAGGTCTGTTTCAGGTTTACTCTATGATCCCATGATCTAGAGTTCTATGACAAACAGTCCTATGACCCTCCAATTCTCTTGCATACGCTCTCATCTCTGGGTCTTCATTACATTTTTCATTCTTGGTTCTCCTCCTACCCATGTGGAGGTCCCTTTTCAATATCCTTTTTTTGTGAGTGTATCACTAAATGGGAGTGTATTATAAGGCTCTCTCTATTTCTTTCAAAGATCTCAACAACTTCCCCGAGTTAAACTATCATCTTCATGCAGAGGACTTCCAGATCTATATATCCAGCCCTTAACTTTCTTCTGGGCTACATCATAAATCTCCTATTTTATATTTCAAAATGGATGTCCCACAGGAATCTGAAAGTCAACATATCTAAACCAAATTCACTAGTTTTCTTCCCAAACAACATCCCCCCTCCCCAAGCTTCTTTATTACAGTCAAGGGCACCATCATCCTCCCAGTTATCTAAGATCATAAGCTTAACTTTTTTGCTCACACTGACCCAAAATTTCCAATCAGTTGCTAAAACTCTCTCTCTCTCTCTCTCTCTCTCTTTATCTCTCTCTCTTTTTCTCTCTCTCTCCCTCTCCCCCTCTCTCTTTCTCCCTCTCTCTCATTTTTCTCTCTCTTTCTATTTCTTTTCTTTCTCCCTCTCTCTTCCTTTCTCCACATACACATATTTTATACATGTGTGTATATATATATATATGCATGTATATACATATATATAAACACATTATATTTGTATATGTGTGTTGACTCCTACATTGGACTTTAATCTCCTTTAATCTGCTTTATACACATATTTTATACATGTGTGTATATATATATATGCATGTATATACATATATATAAACACATTATATTTGTATATGTGTGTTGACTACTACATTGGACTTTAATCTCCTTTAATCTGCTTTTTTTCCTTGTATGCTTAGTGTTTACCTGACACATGGCAAAAAGGAATTGGGACCAGACTCATGATTTCATTGGTATAAGGAGCTCTTGGATTGGCACTTTCAGGATGGCACTTTCTCTGCAATTTATCATCTTAAAGAGTTGCCTAGGGAATCAAGAAGTAAAATGACTTGCTCAAGACTACACAGCCAGCCTCTATCAGAGCTGGGATTTGAACCTGGGTTTTCTTGACTCTGAGGCCAGTTCTCCATTCCATGGTTAATAAATAGATGCTTTTTGATCAATTATTCCAAAGCCAGCATCCTTTCTGTTGAAACACAGGGGCCTCTACTCTTCAGATTGCCATTCTCATCTCAAACACTAGTATTGGGACAGTCAGAGTAGTGGTGTGTGTCTGTGTGTGTGTGTGTGTGTGTTTGTGTGTGTATGTGTGTGTATGTATGTTGAAGAGGGAGCTGAGGTGGCAGCAACTGAGATCCTTTGGTGTGGGTAGCAATTCAGGCTGGCACAGAATATGCTGCTGGATTGAGATAAGGAGCCAAACCTAAGTCTCAGCAGGTTGCAGGTATTTTAACCATTTTCTAGGAGCAAGAAAGATCTTAAATGGCTCCATAGCTTTTAAAATCCACAGATTTTATTTTATTTTTAAAGGATGTCATCACACATCGGTGCTTCCCTACAGGATTTCCGGAGCTCTTATCTTCCCACTGCTTTCTGGCATCCTTGGGGTTGGCTGGTATTTCATTTCATAAAGAATGGCTTCTAAAGAGGTAGGATTGCTTTGTGCCACCAGCAAAAGAGGGAAGAAAAAGAAAATGGGGACTCATAAAGATTGCCCAGGAATGTATCAGGAAATTCTGAGGACTTATTAGACTAATGGGAACCCAGTTATCCCTGTTGATGCCTTTTTCCCCTTAGGAGGAGGCTTCTAATGATGTTTGAGAGACATCCCCTGTAACTTGGAGAGGCAGGAGGCATCGGCTGCATCTTGATCAGCCAAATATTTCAGCAACCATCTGGATTGTTTGGTTTTTCACACCCCATCAGTCAGTCAGTCCTTCTTTCTGAGACATTGCACGGTTGGGAGTGGTGGTATACTATACTCTCTGAAGAATGGAGGTGGAAGCTCACCCACAGGAAATGGAGAGGTGCACAGCAGGTGGAAACAAGCCACCACACATCTCAAAAGGAGGAATTATGTGGGGGAAGTGAAGCAGAGGATGTCATAAGAGAAATAAGACTGGAAAAAAGTAGGTTCTATTCAGAGGCAGCTAGGTGGCTCAGTGGATAGAACACTGAGTCTGGAGTCAAAAAGACCTGAGTTCACATCTGGACTCAGTAGCTGTCCTTAGTAGCTGTAGGACCTTGGGTTCAACCTCAGTCTTCCCATCTGTAAAATGGGGATGAGAATAGGACCTACCTACAAGACTGTTGTGAAGATCAAATGAGATTATATTTCTAAAATGTTTAACATAGTGGCTGGCACATAGTAGGTGCTCAGTTAATATTTGTTTTTTTTTCCTTTCCTCCCCTAAAAGAAATAAGCATTTATATAATGTCTACTAACTGCCAGACAGTATGCTGAGTGCTTTATAAATATTAGATCCTCATAATGACCCTGTGAGGTAGGTGCTAGTCTTCTCCCTATTTTACAGTTGGAGAAAATGAGATAGACAGAGGTTAAGTGATTTGCTCAGGGTTACATAGCTTTTAAGTGTCTGAGGCAGGATTTGAACTCAGATCTTCCAGACTTCAAACCTGGCACTCTACCCATTGTGCTACAATGCCCAGATAACACAAGGACCTCGATTGACAATTTGCCAGCTCTGTTGGTCAATCATTCAATCAACAAGCATTTATAAAGCCCCTGCTATGTGCCATGCATTGATATCCATTCAATGGGAAAAGGACATAAGAAAGGCCATCCTGCACCCCCTACAAATATGTAATAACATGCAGATGAGAGTCACATAGGATGGGCAGGTATGAATGGACTTTAGGATCATAGATATTAGAGCTGGAAGGGACCTTGGAGGCCATTGAATCCAATCTTTCTCCCCCACTTTTATGGAGAAGGGGAGTGAGACACAGAGAGGATGAATTTCTTGTCCAGAATCACATAGCTAGTAAGTTTCAGAGTCAGGATTCAAACCCAGGTTTGCCTAACTCCACGTCCAGTGGCTGAGCTGAAGGAAATATCCACATCAGAGGCATCACAATCCATCAGAGTGTTGAAATATCAACTAGCCAACAAGTAGATCTGGAGAGAACCTATCTGGTATATTGTTTTCTGTTCAGGGTGCCATGTTTTACAAAGGATATTGATGAGCTGAGGTGCCTCCAGAGAGGGATGACCAGGATGTTGAGCAAACTGGAAACCATTCCATATACGAATGGAAAGAACTAGAATTGAAAGAATATCTTGACCTCCGAGAAGAGATCTAAGGGGGTCATGGTAGCTGTCTTCAAGTATCTGAAGAGCTATTGTATGGAAGAGGGATTTGATCTTTTCTGCTTGTCCCCAGATGGAAGAACAAGGAAAAAGGGATGGAAATTTATGGAAAGCAAGATTTCAATATGGCATCAAGAAAAATTTACTGTGAACAAATGAACTAACAAATGAACAATATAAGAACAAAGGAATGAATGAAGGAAAAAAGATTTATTAATCACTTACCATGTGCCAGACACTTTGCTAAATATTATAAATACAAATACCCAAGCAAAACAGTCCTTGTATTTAACAGGGAGATAGACAGAACATAGTAAATAAGTAATGGCTGAAAAAGAGTGTTTTGGTTTGGGAAATCATGGGGAAGGGAGTGAAGCTATGAGATTGCTGATTCCTAACAAGTAGAATGGTCCCAAGAGGAATGGATTGACTTGAGAGGTAGTGAGTTCCCCAACAAAGGAAGTCCTCAAGTCCTCAAGCTGGGTGCTTATTTGCCTAAGATAAAGTCAAGAGGGTTTCTGAATCAAGTAGAAACTGGACTGTATAACCTCTGGGTTCCCTTCTTCCTGGAATATCAGAGTATTCTAGGATTTTCTGAGTATCTGTACTGATCACTGTCTTTTAGGGCTATGGGGAGAGAGTAATGTGGATGTTCCTGCTCTCAAGAGCTCATAGTCTTCCAAGGAAGACAAGACACATGTGGAAAATACAAAGACCAAAACAGCAGAACAACACAATTCTCATCACCCATCCCCACATTCCATTTCCATGTTAATGTCACGGCTGGATGTGGATTCAAGAGAACTGGGTTGCAACCAGATGTGAGAACATTTACACTCACACACACACACACACACACACACAAAAGCTGCAGACACAAGAATAACATCTATGTGGCATAGTGGATTGGGCTTGGAAGACTAGAATTCAAGGAATAAGAATAGTTAACATTTCTCTAGAGTTTTGAAGTTTGCAATGTGTTTTTCTATACATCGTCTCATTTGAGTTTCACAATAACCATTTAATAGATGGGAAATGAGATGGAGAGAGGTTGAGGGCCATGGCCAGTGTCACACAGCTAGTAGGTGTCCAAAGCAAGATTTGAACTCAGGTCTTCCTGACTGTAGTTCCAATCCTTGATCTGCTGCACCATTTAGCTGTATTGAATATTTATTTGTTTTGTGATCTTGGACAACTCCTTTGACCCCTAACTGCCTCAAGGAACTCTCTGGGACTTGGTTTCTAGTAAGCTGTGGATGGATTTTGATCTGTACATTGGTGGAGGGAATTCCCATGCCAGAAGCCCCAAAGACTTAACAAAAAATCACAATTCCTTCCCATATTTGTGTATTCCTCAGAATAACATAGACTGGCATCAAAGTCTGAGAGCATTACTGCAGCTAAACTCCTTCCTGACAATGCCTCTTACCCATGTCATTATCTCCTCATTGGGTCTATACCATTTAGCAATAACCACCCCCACCCTCCATTACTTTAGTCTTTAGGGATAAAATAAGAAGTTTCATATCATCTTTCCTGATTGAAATGTTGACGTCCTGCTCCAGACAGAATCAATACTATTGCACCCCAGAGTAAAATGTAAGTGTGAGGATGGTGAGAAATTCACGAGCATATTTCAGGCTTTAGAGTCAGAGCAGCCGCATTTGCTTTTCCCATAATAGGGCAGGGAGCTCACCAGGCAAACCACATGAATTCAAAGGAAGAGAATTCCATTCTAATTTCTCCTTATATTGTATGTGTATCTTGTGTGCTTGTGTGTATGCATAATTACTACTGGGGCTCAGGATGTACACCCCAGGCTGAAAACCATGTATCACCAAGTACCACTTTATTTAAACCTCATTATTCACATCTATAAAATGGGCATGATGATATCCTACAATCTTTACAGGATCATTGTAATAAAATTGCTGTGGAAACTTGAAGGTGCTGTAGACATGTGAACTTTTATTATGTATTCTAGTCCAACCCCAGTCCTCTAGGGTTTATCAATTGTTCTTGTACCAAAGTTTTAGAACTAAAATCTTAGCTCTACAATTGGGAAGCAGCACTGGGAAGGGGAAAGAGCTTGGGACCAGTTGCTAGATGTGTGAATCTTGTCTCTGTCACTTACCAGGTCTGTGCCTTGGCCAAATGAGAGGCTGCAAAGGAGCATGAATGGCCAATTCTGATGTGGACTTAGAGAGAGTGACTAAAATAATATTATGATTCCTTTGTATTGCAATGAAATATTTTTCATACAAATAGTCACTAAACAAGTTTAGCTATGTCTATTAAAGTCATGGTTAGTTTTTAATAAAACATTAAAAAAGTGGGAGGATGATAATCAATCTCTAATGTCCCTCCTCTAAACCTATGAAACCAAGGAGGTGTTTCTGGTCTTCCTTTGCCTCTTCAGTCCCTCCCTTTGGACTGAAGTCAGTCAGTCAGTTGTTGATAAACATTTAATAAGCATCTCTTGTGTTCCAGGTACTGTGCTAAGCACCCAATGAATCAAATCTCTATATTTGAGAGAGATATTGTGATTCAGCCTCCTAATGAGGCATGGGGGAGGGGAGGAGTGAGGTCATAGGCTCCCAGATTTTGAGCTGAAATAGACGTGAAAGGTCATTTTGTCCAACCCCCTCATTTTATAGATGAGGAACGGGGACCTAGAGGTTTAGTGGCTTGCTCAAGGTCACACAGGTGGTAAGTAGAAGAGCTGGGTTTCAAACCCAAGCCAGGCGATGGGGCTTTTGTGCATCTCCAGCTTCAGAAGAAGGCTTTCAGCATTGGCAGCTCTTCTGGCGGCATTTGGGGAGCAGATGGAATGGCATATGTGGTGGAGAGCTGCCCTACCTCCTTCCCTCACCACTCTGTCTCCTTTTATCCCCAGTCCTCAGTATTAAACAATAGATGCATTTTTAAACTCAGTCCCCATCAATTTTTTACCCTTAGAACCCATGTGGCATATGGAATACTCCATGCTCTGGAAAACAGCTGTGACCATACACTTTATCAGCAAGATCTTCTAAAACCCAACCCCCTTAGCAGGTCTGTTTCTAAGAGAGAACTCCATTGTTATCTGCTCTGTCATTTTCTCTTGGGATGCCCCTCTCTGTCCTCCCCAAAGGGTTTCAATTACTTCCCCCAAACCAAGAGTCGATTTCTTTCTCTGACAGCTGAGAGTTCTGGGTGGGATGAGATGGGGAAGTCAGTACTTCCTTGTGGAAGGTAATTATTTCCTGGAAGTCCCTACAGGGACTCCACCATCCTCCACTCTAATATTCCTGATCTCATTACCTACAAAAATATGCCTGTTTCACCATAGCTCCTAAACTGAAAGTTCTGATGCCAGTCTGATAATGTCACCCTGAGGCACCTAGGGGGCACAGTGGATAAAACACAGGACCTAGAGCCAGGTTTTGAATCCTGCTTCATATACTTACTTAGTTGAATGACCCTCAGCAATTCACTTAACTTTTATCAACTTCAATTTCCTCATCTATAAAATGGAAATGATAATAACAGCAGCAGGGGCAGCTAGGTGGCACAGTGGATAGAGCACCAGGACTGGAGTCAGGAGGACCTGAGTTCAAATTTGGCCTTAGATGAGATGCTTGATACTTAATAGCCATGTGACCCTGGGCAAGTCACTTAATTCCAGCTGCCTCACCAAAAAAAAAAAGATAATAATAGGTGATAATAGATAATAGCTAGGTGGTGAAGTGGAAAGAGTGCTGAGTGCTGAGTGCTGAGTGCTAAGCCTGGAGTTAGGAAGACCTGAGTTCATATCTGGCTTCAGATACTTACTAGCTGTGTGACCCTAGGCAAGTCACTTAATTCCAACTGCCTCACCAAAAAAAAAAAAAAAGATAATAACAGCAGCTAGATGGCGTAGTGGATAGAGCGCTGAGCCTGGAGTTAGGAAGACCTGAGTTTAAATCTGGCCTCAGATACTTACTAGCTGTGTGACCCTGGGCAAGTCACTTAACCTCTGTTTGCCTCAGTTTCCTCATCTGTAAAATGAACTGGAGAAGGAAATGGCAAACCACTCTAGCATCTTTGCCAAGAAAACCTCAGATGGGGACACAACTGAAATGATTGAAGAATGACTTCATAGATTTGTCAAACAGATCTAATGAGATTATCATAATAATAGCTAACAAAACACCCTACATATATTGTCTCACTTGATTCTAACAAAAATTCTGTGAAGTTGGTGCTATTATTATTCCCATTTTACAAATAAGGAAACTGAGGCTGATTTGTTAAGTGATTTACCCAGCATCATAAATCTAAGAAGAATCTGAGGTAACATTCAAACTCAGGTCTTTCTGATTGGAAATTGAGTGCTCTATCTACAACACCACCTAGCTTTCTTATACATGTACGTATGTACATTACATTTTAAACCTTAAACACTATATATAATCTTAGTTACTATTGCTGTTGTCATTGTTGTTATTCTACCCATCCTTCAAGGATCCTTTATCCTTCAAGACAAGTTGTCTCCTTCATGAAGGCTTCCTTCCCCTACAGTCAGAGGAGACCTCTGCCTCCTGAGACTTCCCACTGCATTTTACCTGTTCCAGTGAAAAGATATATCCTCCATTCTGCCTTGTTACAGGGGTACACTAAACTGTAAACTCCTGGAGGCCAGGGATGGTCTTTAATACTTCCGTTTCTCTTTTCACAATAGTGGTACAAGAATAGAGCAGGCACTCAGAAAATGTTTGTCAGGAATTAGTCAATGAGTCATGGGATCAAAGCTCTAAAGCATGTAGGGAACTGAGATGTCCTAGAATCATAGCAGAGCTTTGCCTTGAAGCATGTTGGACTTAGAGTCCTGTCTATAGTAAATGCAGGTCCTCTCAAGTCTTGCACATTATAGAGCCTTAATAACTATTAGTTGATCAATTGTTTCTATGTATATCTTACAGAGACTGTGGAGATGGCATTTGCCTCTTAAAGAGCCAAATAAGAGTATAAGAAAAAAGACCAATTCTCCTTTTACCCAATGAAGAGTTGGTTGGATGAAAAGTATGTCATGTTTGACCATAACAAGGAAGGCATGAATGGGGTGAAAAAGATAAAAGCTAGACCTAGATAAGACTTTAACAATCATCCAGTCCAAGGCACTCATTTGTGGAGATTCAGGAAATAGCAGCTGAGACCTAGACTTATCCACATTCAGGGAATTAATAAATGACCGAGCCAGGATTAGAACTCAGGTTCTGTGACTTGAAGTGATTTTGTACTGTGTCTTGTCACAGTGGAAATGCAGAAGGCTTCCCTTGCTTGATCATAGCTCTTTGTCATTATTGACCTTAGACCTCTATGATGATCAAAGCACTTCCCCTCTCTTGGTCTATGTCCTCATCTATAAAATAAGGAGGTTGACTATTTTCGTAGTGATTTTCATAGGTTTCCTCGCTCTTAAATCTTATAATTCCATCACTGTGTCCAAGCCTTAAGTAACCTGGGCATGGGGACTCAGAAATAAGGCCTTTGCCCTCTCCCTTGACATAGAAAAATCACAGATCTAGTGGGCTCCTGACATCCTGGCTAGGAGCAGACAGCTGGCTCAGTACATATATTTGACTTCATTGGTGCTTAGAAACAGTGTCCCAAACCATCTGTGGGTGAGACAGGTAATAAAGTATGTTTAATTGTTGGGATAAATCTAATAGGGCACCTGGGAGTCAAGGAGGAAGGAGACATACTCTCATGCAGATTCCAGTGCTGGGGGCTTTGCATGGATCTAAGGAACCATCTATTTTCTGGGTTCAATGAATGTTTACCTGCATGGTCCCCTAGCCTAGCTCCTTTGGTCCAGATATGAACCTATCACATTGAAGGCAGTGATGAAAATATACCTATTTCCAAAAGTGTGTACTTTGAGGAGCTAGGTAGTCAGGGAGATATTGAGGTCATCTCTGACTCTGCCCCCCATCACCCACATGACCAGTTAGTTGCCAGGTTTTGTCCATTCTAATGCCATTTTCTCTATCCACACAGCTTCCAGCCTAGCTCAAACCCCAATTCCTTCTCCTCTGAGTCATTGAAATGGGCTTTTAATTGATCTTCCCCCTTCCAGCCTTTTCCTTCCAATCCATCCTCTACACAACTGCCGCTTTGGTCAAGTCTCTCCTCTACTGAGAAATCTCCAATGTGTCCCCGTTGCCTCTAAGATAAAGAACAAAATCCTTAGCCTGGCATTTAAAGTCCTCCCTGATCTGGCTCCCACCTACCTTTCTGTCTTATTTCCCCCTTTCCCATCCCCTTTGGTATACTCTCTTTCCCATTCACATTGGCCTGCTAGCTATTCTCTGGGCACAGCATCCACCTCCAGCCCCCATGCAAAGCTGTGGACAAGCTTTCCCTGTGTCTGCAAGGTGAGCCCTCCTCCCCTCTGCCTCAGGAGCAGTTTGGTCAGCTTAAGCAAGGCTCCAGAAGCACATCTTGCGTGGGTCCCTTCCCCATTCCCTCAGCTGTCAGCACACGCTTCCTTTGCCCAGGCACTCATGATTTCTTCTCTAAATTATTGAAAAAGCTTCCTCATTGTTCTCTCTGCCTTAAGTCTCTGCCAACTCTGGCCCATTCTACACAGTGCTAGCCAAAGAACTTTCCTCATGTGCAGATCAGACCAAGTTACTTCCTGACTCAACCAACTCCAGGGGCCCTCTATTGTCTCTAAAACAAAATCTAAACTCCTCTGTTTGGCTTTGAAATCCCTACATGACCTGGTCCACCCTGTCTTTCCAGATTCATTGGGCATTCTTCTTCCTTCCTGCACTCAGCAATTCAGCCCATCTAGCCTTCTCTACTGTTCTTCCTCTCAATGCTTGGCCTCTCCACTGGCCATCCCTCATGACTGCAATGCCTTCTCTCATGGAGTCTCTCTCTTATTTAAGATGCAGCTCAGGTGCCATTTTATCTACTTTGTGTGTGTACATACACACATATACATATGCACACATGCACAGACAATATACACATCTACACATGCATATATATAGCATATATCGTGCACGTATGTATATATGTGGTGTGTATATAGATACACAAACATATATTATATATATGCATATATATACACATGTATATTTATACACAAGTGGATGTGAGTGTACATATGCTCTATATACATATATGGATATGCATATCTATATACATATGTGTGTATACATCAATATGCATATTGTATATGTAGACATACATTTTATTAACTTTATTTTCTTCTCCCTTATGAATAATGTCTCCCCAATTAAAACATAATGTCCTTGAAAGTAGGGATTGTTTCATTCTTTGTATCCCAAGTCTTGCACGTACTAGAGACTCAATAAATATTTGCTGGTTGATTGATGGTTTCTTTGTCTATCTTATAGAGACTATGAAGACGGTTATTGTTTCTTTAAGAGCTAGATAAGAGTGTTAGGGGAAAAACAGACTGAGGCTTTGGAGTTGACAGTTAAGAAACATCATGATGGGAAACACCTATTGCTATTGAGCATGGGATAAGGTCTAAGATGTGTGTGTGTGTGTGTGTGTGTGTGTATGTTCCATGATTCTTATGAAAAATGTATACTATATGTGTGGTTTCCCCTATAGAGTCTGTGATTCATAAAGATCTATGAACAATCTATGCAACAGAGAATGAAAAGGTGAGGATAATAATCTTTCTTATAAGAACTCTTTATAGTGTTATTTTGCAAGGAAATCCTATAACGACATTTAATAAAGAGAACTTTATGAAGAATATAGGAAGCACTAATAGCAGAGTATATTTTGTTTTCATGTTTCATGCAAGATAGAACAAAGAAAGGACTAATTCTGAAATATGTGTAAATATATGTATGTATATATATATATATACACATATACATACACACACACTTTAGTTATTATTTACAATGAGTTGAATGATTTGAAACTGAGTTTCCAAACAAGTAAAGTGGCATCAACTATACTTTCAAGTGACTCTGGCAATAATATTAGTCATAGCCAAGCTATTTTAAATAGTGATATGTATTATATAAATTTAGTGATTTTAATGTGCATTTAAATAAAGCTAAATAAGAGTAATTACTAGTGCGAAAGGATGTTTCTTTAGTTCACTAAAGAATTAATATTTAATGAATTTGAGTGGGAGCTTAAGCTAATTAGTTAATTGAGACAAGACACATTTATTAATGAGAAATAAATTATCCAGCATACCCCTGTATTCCTATAGAGCTTGGGATGCATAAATTAAATATATATATATATATAGCAATGAGTCAAGTGGAAAGCTAAGGTTGGGTGCCCTGCAGGATATTATGGTCCGACTCCAGACATCCTACAACCTGACACATGTGCGGGTACATTCTGTCATACCTGTTGCCCTTTGCAATTTTTTATTTGGATACATGTAAATTGAGAAGCAGCATGGTATTAGAGACAGAATACTGGACTTGGAATTGGGAAGACCTGCCTCCAAGTTTCAAATACTGCCTGTGACATTTACTGCCTGCATGATCTTGGGCAATCCCTTAAAGGGGAAGGGGAAGGGAACAAGCATGTATTAAGTGCCTACTATGTGCTAGGTACTGTGCTAAATTTGAAGAAACTGAGGCAAACAGGGGTTAAGTGACTTGCCCAGGGTCACACAGATAGTAAAGGTCTGAGGCTGGATTTGAACTCACGTTCTCCTGACTTTTAGTCCAGTGTGCTGTTCACCATGCCTCCTACTTGCCCTTAAACTTATACATCTCCAGTGGAATGTAAACTCCTTGTGATTAGGGACTGTTTCTTTTTCAGTTTTGTATTCCCAGGCTAGCATAGACTCTTAATACTTACTACATTTTTGTCAAACTGAATTGAATCCTGTCCAACAAAGCCCTGTGGTTTGGAATATCCAGCTTTATTGGCTAATGCTGACAGTTGGGTTTGGAAATGATCTCTCTCACAGTTGGAGTTTCTGAGAACATGTGAAAATCTGAGTTCTCTTGCAAGCTGGAGATTCTGAGAGGTGACCTGGTGGGGTGAGCTGGCTGATCTTGAGCCACCCACGTGATGGCCTTGCCTCACATCCACATCAGCTGCTCCCTCTGTTCTGATGAAAAGGCATGTTTTCCCTTCTTTGTCCTCTTTCCTGTGTGACAATGTAGGCAACATCGCTCTCAGGAATGGTGCAACTCCATCCTGACCTCGCCATGAGAACACTTCCTTGACTTGTGACCGAGAGGCCCAGAAGACCCCTGTCAATAAGACCCATCACTACCCAGGCATCCAATTGAACTTCCTGACCCAGTGACTTTTGCCTGGACACCCAGGGCTATATCTACTGCAGTAAGGATGGACTACTTGAGCCATCTCTGCTCTAACCCAGAGCCCCTTCACAAGAAGTGGATCACAGGGTCATAAACTTAAATCAGAAAGCTCCTTACTGGCAAATTAGTCTGACCTCATTTTATAGATGAGGAAACTGAGGTCCTGGAGGAAGTGACTTTCCCAAGGTCACACAAGTAGTAAGTAGTAGAGCTAAGATTTGAACCTAGTCTCTGACTCCAAGACCAGCCCCCTTTTCATTCTATCATGTTGCCTCTCTGTTCTTATACAGGAATCCCCTGTATAACATACCCAAAGTGTGGATCATATCCTACCTTTGATGCTTACTACTTTTGTGATTGATGTCGATCAAATCACTTCACTTTCTTGGGACTCAGTTTCCCCTTTTATGAAATGAATGGGTTGAACTCTATGGTCCCTTTCAACTTTTGATCTTTAATCTTATGTGAGTAGGTTGACTTGCCCAAGGTCACAGAGACAAGCGTAATATAAAGAGAGCTGAAAGTGGGTTAATGGGACCTGAGTCCATATTCAGGCTCTGACACATCCTACCTGTAGGACCTTCTCACTCTGGAGCATCCCTCCACCATGCTGGACCCCATCACTCATTGGTGAATTCCTCCAGGAGGCCTAATTTTGAGGATGGCATCTGGCTGGCCAACCTTCATTCTCCTCTTGGCTCTGCTTCTGATTTTCCAAACTACTACACTATTCCCCCAATGGTTACTTCTCCCTTTTTCAGCTTCCTGTGGTGTTGTCTTCCCTGTTACATTAGTAAGCTATTTGAAGGCAGGGACTGGCTTTATTTGGCTGGTGTTCAGTACCTTGGATAGCGCTTGACACAGTAATAAAGCTTAGTAAAACTGCTTTGTCTTCAGTAAGTTATTCCACCCCTTTACCTTATCTGAAAAATGAGGAGGATGGACTAGCTAACCTCTAAGGCCTCTTCCAATTCTAGATGTATGAGCACATGTCCCTAAGTGTTAGAGCCAAGATTCAAACCCCAGGGCAGGA
Organism: Vombatus ursinus; assembly: GCF_900497805.2. NCBI lineage: Eukaryota > Metazoa > Chordata > Mammalia > Diprotodontia > Vombatidae > Vombatus > Vombatus ursinus. The sequence continues at coordinate 4,032,289 of NW_020954713.1, read as the reverse complement.
CACATTTGAGATAGTTTTTCTCTGGGTAAAGCTAATTGGCCTCTATGGAGTTAAAACCTATGACCTTAGCTTCAGTAACACCATCCTCTACCCAAACAAGCTAACAAAACACCCAAAGGATACAGGGTGTTTGGGCATAAAGTGGGCCTCTTAAAATTGTGTCTTGCTCTTAGCCTGACCCCAACTCCTACTTATCTCCTCATCGTAAGACACAGGCGGATCATGGTTAGATTCCCTAGTGTGAGCTCTGCTGGTAAACCTACCCTGTTTCTTCTGGGATGATGTGGCCTGGGAAAAGTGAGGTTTACATCTAAGGAAAATCTCAGTTATAGATTCAGTATCTCTTGCCCATCCTCAAAATCATTGTTTTAATTGCGAGGCCACCTAACACTTGGAGTCATTTTTTTTCTGAAAAGATCCATTTGAGGCCTCTCTCCTGCAAGTGGAAAGAATCTGTTTTGCTAATTACAACAGGTATTTTGTAAGAACATTTCTGGGGAGATGTAGAAGATGCCAAAGTAACAAAGAGTAGGTGCAAAGATATTAATGACCTGATGGTATCATCTCAGAACGTGGAAAGGACCTTGACCCCAGAGACAAAGGACTTGAGTTTAAATTCTGATTCTGTCCCTTACTACCTAGGTAACCTTGGGGAAATCATTTAATGCCTCTGGCCTCAATTTCCTTATCTCAAATGGTAGGGGGGTGGATTAAATGGCTTCCAAGGTACCTTCTACCTCTAAACCTGTGATTCTGTAGAAAGGGAATTAAAAAGGTTAAGTGCACTGGTTGAGGACAAAAACCACAACATTTGACTTCTGGGCAGACAGATGAGTGGGTTTGGGCTAAAGTCTAGAGCCTCCAAAACCAAGAGAGTAGAGCAAAGACATTAGACTTTTGGCACAAAGGCAATGGGGGCGGGGGAGGGGTTGATGATAGATGGGACATAAGACCATAACTTGATGTATTTGTACCTGGTGCAATAAGCTTGCCCTCCAGTGAAAGAGAGAGAGGAAAAGTGACACTACACTGGGTGGAGGGAGACCTGGCCCACAGGTGTAAAGCCCTTGCTGAGGAAGCTACCATTGGAGGTGGAGGAAGCACTCAAGCACTCACCTCCTCTGGTAGTTTCTCCTCTGTGAGTAAAATTATTATTTCTCTCATATTAATAACCAGTTGTTAATATTGGAGAGATTCAGGATTTTTTCCCTTTCTATTACCTCATTCTCTACTAGGTCAAATTAGCCCCTGGAGAAAAGGGCTCATAATGAGATTGGATTTTAACATTCTCTTTGGTCTTATTCGGACCCCATCCAAGTAGGGAAGATTAGTTCTGATTAAAGAGTAAACAGAATTTAATCTGGGTAAATTCTGTCCCACTGTGTTCTTCTCAGGCTTGGATGGGGTGTGTGGTTAGATCCTTTGTCTAGATTGCCCAGGGATGAGGACAGTCTGGGAGTAAGAGTGACACAACCAAAGTCCTGATCCCCCGACCCTCATTAGAATAGGTCCACCTCTCATTATAATATTCATTCTCTCATTAATTGTTAACCAAACAGAGTTGATTGACATCTGTTGGGAATACCCACTCTTCCAAGGGCATATTAGCATCAATATACCACTATGACCCATCTTTGATTCACAAGAGATGGCCAAATGACCATCCTTTTATTAATTATTTTCCAGCCATAATTAACATAATGATTAATTACCCAGAAATTTTGTCTCTGGACATTTTATGCATCACATCAGTAGTTTCTTAGTTTAACTAAATATTCTTTCTAACTAGGGTTAAGCACTGTCATTCCCAGGCTGCTGAAGGACAGCAATTATGAGCACCCTCTAAATTTGGCGCCCTGGGACAAAGCGCAGTTTCTTTGTCCTAGTTATACCTCTAGAAAGAACCATTCCATGTGAAATGAACCTCCTTTATCTCTCCTCTGGTGAAGAATAGCTATCGAATATGAATAGCTCAGCACTGTTAATCAGTCAGTCAATAAGATTTATTAAGTGCTTACTATGTGCCAGGCACTGTGTTAAGCAGTGGAAATGCCAAGAAAAGCAAAAGACAGTCCTTTCCCTATGGAACTTTTCCTTGTCTCCTAGTCCTTCCCTCAAGTTATGGGATCATATAGCTGGAACAGACTGGATCAACATCCACACCCCTCCTTTATCAGATAAGGAAACTGAGGCCCAGAAAGTTTAAGTGATTGGCCCAAAGTCACACAAGTACATATCAGGGGCACAAGGTGAACCCAGGTCTTAACTTGGAGGTTAGCTTTATATACATGATGCCACATTGCCTCTCTATTGCCTCTTATGGCACAACAATATTCCATTACATTTATGTACAATTCACAGCATGTAGTAGATGCCTAATAAATGTTTGTGAATTAATAGACCACATTTTATTCACTGATCTCCCAACTTGATTGGTTATCCATTTTCCTTACAGGTCTTTGCTACTACCAAAGTGCTGATCAAGATCTATATCATCTATCTCTCTATACTTATACCTACAACTATACCAACTATATCTATATAATCTATGCTTGTACCTATATCTATACCTATATTATTTATATCATCTATCTCTATACTTCTACATCTATGTCTATACCAATACCTACTTGTTGTTATGTTGTGTCCAATGTTTTGTGACTCCATTTGAGATTTTCTTGGCAGAGATATTGGAGAGGTTTGCCATTTCCTTCTCCAGTTCATTTTACAGATGAGGAAACTGAAGCAAACAGGGTTAAGTGACTTGCCCAGGGTCATATGGGTGGTAAGTGTCTGAGTCTAGATTTGAACTCACAAGGAAGAGCTTTCCCAACTCCAGGCCTGGTGCTTTATTCACTATGCCACTTTGCCTCCCACCAATACCTATAGCTATATCTATATTCATATGTATATCATTTATATCTATATCCACACCTATAACTATATCTATACCTATGCATGTATCTGTATCTGTATCTCTATTCCTTTCCCTTTGTCTTTGACCTCTTGGGATATGCACCCAGTAGTGACATCTCTGATTTGGTTGGTAACAGCTTCTGTCTTCCCTGGATTCCCGGTCATCCTGTTGCGTCTTCTTTCCCCAGAGAAGAGTCAGTTCCAGCTGTCTCCTCCTGCCAGCCTTCCCTCTCTCATGGAGAGGCAGCAGTGCTGGAGGCTGTGTTCCCTCAGACATGTTCCCTGCCAGACACTGTGTGTCCATTGGGATGGCCTCTGTGTGCTTTGTACTGGTGTCTTTCCTGGAAGCTGGATGGATCCCTTGGACAGGGTGTTTGAAGTCTATCCTGAGATCCAGCTTTCATCTCTTCTTTGCTCCTAATCTTCATCTGCTCCTGTTTAGAGCTCACCTCTGTTTTCTCTACTCTAATGATTATTTAGCTTCCTTGGCATGAAGCTCTCATGCTATGTGACTCCCTGAGCCATGGACTCAGTTTCTTTTTTTTTTAACATATGCATGAAGCAGCATGGTACAGTAGATAGAGATCAGCCTTGGAGTCTGGAAAACCTGGATTAAATTCCTGCTTCTGACATACATCGACTGACCTTGAGCAAATCTCTTACCTTCTATGTGGCCCAGGAAATTAAGACTCTCATTTGATCCCTAACACAACCCTATTTGGTAGGTCATGATGTCAACAGCCAAGGTGATTTCATGGTTGTGTGAATTTCCTCCAACAATCTGATCACAACCTATCTATCACTTAATAAAGGAGTCTTAAGGAGTTTCCAGAAGCCCAGAGAAAAATGACTTGTCTGTGTTCACAAAGCTAGTAAGCATCAGAGGTAAGATTCAAAGCCAGGACTCTCCTTACTTCATGTCCAGTGCTCTTTCCACTATACTGGTAAGGCTCTTACTAGCTATGGGATCCTAAGTGAGGCACTTAACGTCTATGGCCTCAGTTTCCTTATCTGTAAAATTGGAATAATAATAGAACCTACCTCTCAGGGTTGTTATGAGGATAAAATCCTATAATGATCCTATAATAAATACAAAATGGAGTGTGATGAGTGCTTAACTGAGAGTCTGAATGAACTACTGTTATGATCTGAGGTGGGGGCAAATACACTCCCACTTGGGTGGGAGAGGTGATCAAGGAAATGCTTCATGAGGAGGTGACATTGAAACCCGGGCCTTGAAAGAAGGCTAGCATTTGATAGGAAGAGACACTTTTGTGTGTGTGTGTGTGTGTGTGTGTGTGTGTGTGTGTATGGAGGGAGGGACATTTCAGGTAGAGAGGATGGCATGTCTTCATACACAAATGAGTAGATTGTATATTGCATGAAGGGCGGGCTCATTTCTTAATTATCTTTGTATTTCCCTGAGTCATTAACACAGGCTTTGGATAGAAAAGGAGCTTCACAATGGCTGATAAATTAATGAATGAATGAAATAATAACCAAAGATCAGCAGATATTGTGGTGTTTGTTACTTACATTATACATTTACCTCTTCACAGTTCCCACTGATTGTTTCAAGCTCTGCTCCCTGAAGCCAAGCTGAACAAATCTAGTTACTCCACATGATAGATAGCACTCACATTCTGGGTTCTAAGGGCCCTCCCAACTCTGACATTCTGAGTTCTGAACACCCTCCCAGCATTGACATTATGTCCTGAGAGCCCTTCTAGCCTTAACATTCTATCTTATCAGGTCCCTCCCAGCTCTGACATTCTAAGTTTTAAGAGTCCTCCCAGTGATGACTTTCCAAATTATAAGGGTCCTCCCAGTTCTGACATTCTAAGTTTTAAGAGTCCTCCCAGCTCTGACTTAAAAATTTTAAGGGTCCTCCCAGTTCTGACATTCCAAGTTTTAAGGGTCCTTCCAGCTCTGACACTCTGGGTTCTAATGGCCCTCCCAGCTCTGACACTGGGTTCTAGGGCCCCTTTCAACTCTTATGACTTGTGTTATATCCACATTGCAGCCTTAATCAACCCTTTCTTCCCCCCTCTTTCCATTTCCTTAAATTCTCTTGTTTCTAAATCATTTTTTCCAACATCTTCCAAATATGTACTTAAGATCTGCTGGATGCCTAGGAAGCCTTGGGCCCTCTTTGATTCCTTTAGAAAGGCCTTTCTCCAAATAGCTTGGAGGTCCTGTCAGGTCAGGAGCCTGCAGACCTAAAAAGAAAAGGCCTCAGCTGGATTCAAATGCCAAGACTCAGCAATGCCTGTTGAGTGACAACCTTTCCAAATGAAGTTTCTCTCCCCCAGAGGGGCTGGAAATCATAGGAAATACATGGAGAATTTTAAGCTGTAAATAGCTACAAATGTCTGTCTGGGGGTGAAACGAGGCAGACCCTAGGAGGGCACAGCAATCCACCGTCCCAGCCATCAGCCAGGGTCTTATTTAAGACTTGTAAGTACAGCAGGCCAGGAGTGTTCCCAGAGCAGCCTGCAGTGAAAGGGGCTTTGAAAATCATCCCACTAGTAATTCCTCCAAGTGATTATTGAGAGACTGAAGCTGTGTCCCAGCTCAAGCATTCATGATTCACTGGAGAATACAGAGCTGAGAATAAATTGGAGAGTGAGCTCACAGAATTTAGAACTCAGACCTCCAGAGGTAGAAGGGATTTTGGAAACCATCTAGTCAAATGCTTCATTTGTTTAGATGAACCTGAAGCTCAGAGATGGAAAGTGACATGTCCAAAGCCACACAGGGACAGTACTTGAACATTGAAGATGTTGTTGTGGGTCTTTGGAGAGAGATGGCCAAATGACCATCCTTTTATTAATAACCTGTTGGCATTATTAATAAAATGATTACATTACCCAGAAAAAAGATAGTATTGTGGGGCAGCTAGCAGGCACAGTGGGTAGACCACTGGCCTGGAGTCAGAAGGACCTGATTTCAAATCCTCAACCTCAGACTCTTAATAGCTGTGTGACCCTGGGCAAGTCACTTAACCCCGATTGCCATAAAAGGAAAAATTAAAGATATTGTAGTGATCATGTTGTGACAGTAGTGTTGGAATGGAGCTTGAACTATATATTTTCCTGGAGTGGAAATTTGTATAACACTTTTCATTTCTATGATGGTTCAATTTCATGAATACTACTATATTAAAAGCATTTAGGGATTATATATGTTTGGAAACAAACTAACCTTAACATTACCCAAGATAAATAGTAGAATAAACTGTCTAATAAGGACAGGTATATCACAAATAAAAAGGATTTATTTAGAAATTTGGATAATCCTCAAAGCTTATTTTACCCAACAGATTCAATTTCCTCCCCAGCCAAATCCTTACGTATAAATTAACAAGTAGCAAATAAATAAGGTTCAATTCCTGTCTCTCCCTGCCTAAAGAAAACTACTCAAATTAACAAGTAATGAAAGGAAGTGAGGAAAGCTTTATCTGAAAAAAGGTGGCATGCATGTATCTGGGCTCTCCATTTTACTATATCATATTCCTTAAAATCGCAAAACCTCAGAGTTTGAAGGGATCTTGGACTATTAAATCCAACCCATACCTGACCCAGAATTCCCTCCATTACTTTCCTAACAAGTGGTCATCAAGCCTTTGCTTGAAGACTTCCAATGATGGGGAACTCACTACCTACCAAGCAAGACTATTCTCATTTTAGATACTTTGAATTATGATTAAGTTTTTCTTTAACTCAAACCTAAATTTATCTTAGCTGATTTTAGCCCATTGCTCAAACTTCAGCCTCTGGGACCAAGAGGAAGACTAACCCCTCTTCTACAGGATGACTCTTCAAATATGGGAAGATAATTACCATGTCCTCTTAAATCTTTTCTCTAGGCTAAATGTCTCTGGTTCCTTTGATTGGTCCTCACCTGGCATAATTTTGAATACCTTAAGCAGCCTGCTTACCCTCTTTGGCACATCCTCCACCTTGTAAATATCCTTCTTGAAATGTGGCACCTAGAACCCTATGCAACATTCCAGTTGTAGTCTGACCAGGGAATCATCATCTCTGTCCTTCAGGACACTGTCTTCCTTAATGTAGTAGCAGGTTTTTCCCCCTTTCCATATGGTACTGTTGACTCATAATGAGCTTGCAGTCCACTAAAACCGCCAACCATTTTCAGGCAAACCATTGTCTAGTCACACTTCTGCCATCTTGTACTTCTCAGATTGATATTTTGGTACCCAAGTGTAAAATATTACATTTATTTCTATTAAATCTTATCTTTAAAAATGTATTTGTTCCTTTTATTTTCATAGCAGTTATTTTTGGACATCCCTCTCCACTCCAGTAAATCTTCCCTTGTAACAAAATAAGGACAGTCCAATAAAACCAACCATCCTATTGAAAACTCCAGGCCCCCTTCTATACCCATAGTCCTCCACCTTATTTCATTACAACAGATCTTGTCCATCTAAGGGTGGGGAACCTTTGGCCTGGAGGCCACGTGTGGCCCTCTAGGTCCTTAATTTTCTCGCTTTGACTGAATATAAACTTCACATAAGAAATCCCCCTTAATAAAAGGGTTTGTTCTATAAATCTTGGGCTTGATCAAAAGGCTGCACCCCAGGACCTAGAAGGCCACATGTGGCCTGTATATAGCTCATCAAAATCCTTTTGATTCCTGACTCAATTATACAAGCTAACTACATGTTTAGTCCTTATCACCATTAATAACTGTACCTATCATTGATCAACCATTGGATTCTCCCATCCCCCAAAACTTTGCTCATGTCTGCCCCAGAGGTGTACATTCTGGGCCTGAGTAAACTTAGAATCCATTTTCTGAGACAAGACAACAGGACAATGAGGCGGCTAGGTTGAACAGTTCATAGAATTTTGAAGTTGGAGTTAGGAAGTTTTGTCGTTGTTGTTCAGTCATTTCAGTTATGTCCAACTCTTCATGACCCCATTTGGAATTTTCTTGGCAAAGATACTGGAGTGGTTTGCCATTTCCTTTTCCAGCTCATTTTCTAGATGAGGAAACTGAGGTAAACAGGATTAAGTAACTTGCCCAGGTCACATAGCTAGTAAGTGTCTGAGGCCAGATTTGAACTCATGAAGATAAGCCTTCCTGACTCCAGGCTTGATGCTCTATCCACAATCCAGCCTCAGACATTTACTAGCTTTGTGATTCTGGGCAAGGCATTTAATATCTGTTTGCCTTGGTTTGCTTATCTATAAAATGTAGATAACAACAAAACCTACCACTTGGGGCTCTTACGAGGATGGTATGAGATAATACTTTCAAATGGCTTTACAAACCTTAAAGCACAATATAAATGCATAGTAGTAGTAGTAGTAGTAGTAGCAGCAGCAGCAGCAGCAGCAGCAGCAGCAGCAGCAGTAGGAGAAGTAGTAGAAATAGTAGTAGTACCAGTGACAAATCTGGACAGCATACTAAAAAGCTGAGATATCACCTTGCTGACAAAGGACTACATATTCAAAGCTATGGTTTTTCCAATAGCAACATGTGACTGTAAGAGTTGGATTATAAGGAAAGCTGAGCCCTGCAGAATCAATGCTTTAGAATTTTGGTGCTGGAGAAGACTTCTGAGAATCCCCAGAATAGCAAGGAGATCAAATCAGTCAATACTTAAATAAATTAATTCAGAGTATTCACTGGAATGTCAAATGCTGAAGCTGAAGCTTAAACACTTTGGTCACATAATGAGAAGATGGGATTCATTGGAAAAGACCCTGATGTTGGGAAAGACTGAAGGCAAAAGGAAAAGGGGACAACTGAGGATGAGATGGATAGGTAGTGTCATGGAAACAACAAATATGAATTTGGACAGACTTCAAGAGATAGTGAAGGATCAGAAGGGCCTGGTTTGCTATGGTCCATGGGGTCTCGAAGAGTCAGACATGACTAAATGACTGAACAACTAACAAGTAATAGTAGTTGTAGCAGGAGTAGTAGTAGTAGCAGCAGCAGCAACAGCAGCAGTAATAGTAGTAGTAGTGGTGGTGGTGGTGGTGGTGGTGGTGGTAGTAGTAGTAGTAATAGTAGTGGTAGTGGTGGTGGTGGTGATGGTAGTGATGGTGATGGTGGTGATGGTGGTGGTGGTGGTGGTAGTGGTGGTGATGGTGGTGGTGGTGATGGCAGTAGTTGTAGTAATGGTAGTAGTAATGATAGTGGTAGTAATAGTAGTAGTGATGGCAGTAGTGGTGGTAGTAGTAGTAGTAGTAGTAGTAGCATTTGCTTACAAGAGACATATAGAACAAATGGAAATCAGTTGAAGAGGACAAGACTCTCAGATAGCTGATGAGGTAGATGAGGAAAGGCTTCCTGCTGAAGGCAGGGTTTGAGCTGGGTCTTGAAGGGAGCCATAGAAGCCAGGAAGGAAAAAATGGGCCAGTTGGTACAAAGGAAAGAAGGTGAGACATGGAGGCTCAAGTTGGAAGAGCTGCTAGGAATGAAGTATATCTGGGTTGTAAAGTATCTGGAGGTAAATCAAGTGGAAGAACATTTGAAAGGGAGAAAAGGCGTCAGGTTATGAAGAGCTTTAAATGCCAAACTGAGAAGTTCATATTTGATCCTGAGAGTAATGGAGAGTCACTGATGTAGAGATAAAAATTATTCAACCTACAATAAGACAGACTGAGGCAGAACTCTGAGCCAATGGCATTTTATTAAAAGGTCCATGGTCCTCTCTAATGAAGTGGACCTTTGATCTTCCTCATGATCTGAGATGTCCCCTCCTTTCAGGGCCCTGTTTTTGTGGGGTTAGATATCTAGAAACTCAATAATGGCTATACCAAATACAGAATAATTCCATTGGTTGACATATGATGCATAGGCTAAAATAAGCAAACAAAATATCAGCAGGGTCACAGATTGGGCAAAGCAGGAAACATCTCCACTAAGTGGTCACAAAATGGATGGGTTTCTCCTTATGTTAGGCAGGAGCTATACATACACTCCAAGAACATATTTGGGGACTTTCTGTACCATGCCACCACCCATGCTTGGTTTGATCGTGGAATTTGACTTTTTGGACCTCTTTTGCCATTTGGGTTAGGCTATTTTTTAAGGTGTTATTTTCTTCAGTATTTTTTGGGGTCCCCTTTAGCAAGCTGTTAACTTGCTTTTCATGATTTTCTTGCATCACTCTCATTTCTCTTCCCAGTTTTTCCTCTACTTGTCTTACTTGCTTCTCAAAATCCCTTTTGAGCTCTTCCAAGACCTGGGACTGATTTATATTTTTCTTGGAGGCTTTGGATGTAGTAGCTTTGACTTTGTTTTCTTCTTCTGGTTGTATGTTTTGATCTTCTTTGTCACCAAAGTAAGATAATATAGTCTGACTCTTTTTGCACTGCTTGCTCATGATCCCAATCAATTACTTGAGTTTTAAACTCTTTGTTAAGGTAAGAATCTGTTTCCAATGTGGAGAATGTACTGTCCCAAGCTTCGGGGGTTTGTATGGCTGTTTTCAGAGATACTTCTAGGGACCTGAAAAGTGTCAGTTCTTCTAAGGTGGTATGATAAGGGGCGAGGTGTTTCCTCTCCACCGCCACAACAAGCTCCACCATGCCAGCAGTCCTCCTCCCCAGCTCTCTTCCTCGCCCCAGGACCACCCCTCAGAACAGTAACTCAGATCCAAGCACAGGCAAAGCAAGAGATTCCTGCCTCAGCCCTGGCAAAGAGATCCTTGCAATCCCCCTCTGATTAGCCACTCGATTCCTCCTCAGTCTGTGGGCCGGAAGCTCAGGAAGCAGCCGCTGCCCCGAGGGCACGTTCTGGACTTATGGCTGAGACCTAGCTCCTCTCTCACTGCAGAAACAGACTTTTCCCACTGACCTTCTAAGTTGTCTTTGGCATTCCTGGATTGAGAAGTCTGAAAACCACCACAGCTGCCTGCGAATCAGTCCTCTGAGGCCTGCTCCAGGGCCTTCTGGAGCTCCTCTCCTAGCCTAGTGCAATACACCTTTCCAATCAGCCATCCAGGTTGTCTTGGGCTGGAAATTTGTTTTACTCTGTTTTTTTTGTGGGTTCTGCTGCTTTAGAATTTGTTTAGAGCCATTTTTATAGGTATTTGGAGGGGTGTGGGGGAGAGCTCTAGCAAGTCACTGCTTTCCCTCTGCCATCTTGGCTCCACCCCGATCATGGAATTTGAGCAAAACAAGATGGAGACATCTTTGTTGGTATTCTCATGGTTGTACAAGTGAGCTTCACAGCTGGTAAACAAGTAATGAACATTACATTAAAGTTTGAGGATTATTATAGGGCCCTTCTATTAGAATCTACATTCCTATGTGACTTATACAAAGTATGGATGAATACATTCTTTATTCTTGCCCAAATATGTAAAAGAGGCATGGCAAAATACAGAATCTAATTGGTTGATAGACCTTGCTCTTGAGGGCTAAAAATGACATATAAGCAGAAAGGGGCCATCTTCACTGACAGTGGTCATAAGATAGTCATAAGATGGTCACCTGCTTGTGTTGGACAAGAGAGAAAGGTCCAGAGGCATGAAAATAAAACTGGGGGACTTTCCATGTTGTTGAGTCACCTCCATCACACTGGGCTTGGTCACCATGACAAGGAAAAACAAAGGTGGAGGGCCTCTAGTTAACTTCCTATGATGAAGCAAGTGAACTTACAATCTGAAGCTCAAGGCTCTGGGGCCAAATACATAGAACTTATAATCACCACCCCTATAGAATCATATCAAATTGATTGATACTGATTGGAATAGAGTAGGAGCCCTCAATGAATCAACTTTCTCACTGAGGTTCATTGAACAGGGAGGACAAAATGCTTATTGATTAGTCTATGCTTGTCCTGGGTGTGCATAACTCTACAGCTTTACTCACTCCTCTTTGCTTAACTGGAATTCTCTCCTCTTTCTCCTGTCCTGGTTAAGGCCCAACTCAGGAAGAAGCAATGTGATATGGCAGAAGGAGCACTGGCCATTAATAGTCAAAAACCTTGGGTTCAGGTCCTAGAGCTGCAACTTATCAGCTCTGTGACCTGGCTCAAATGACTTTACAACTGTAGACTTTAATTTTCTTCATTTGTAAAATGAAGTGAGGTGGGGTAGGAATAGAGGTCCCTAAGAATTTAGGGAAGGAAGATGCCATATTGGACCTGTACAGGATGAGAAGACTTCCTGGAGGAAAGGGATTTTGAAGGATGAGTAGAATATGGATAGGCAGAGGAGAGAGAAAAGGAAATTCTAAGCCAGGGGTGTGACAAGGCAATTGGAGAGAGCTGACATACAAAAACAACAAAGAAACCAAAAAACCCAACTCAGTAAGGACGTCCAAAGGGGAGAAGGACTTGGTTGGAGAGAGCTAGAACCCTGGGGATCAGAGGTGGGTGAGAGAGATTAGGTTGGACAGAAGAGATCAGGGGTGGGGAACCTGTAGCTTTGAGAACACATGCAGGCTGCGCTTGAGGACCTAGAGGGCCATATGTGTCCTCAGGGCTGCAGGTTCCCCACCCCTGGAATTGATTATGGAGGGCCTTCAAAATCTTTATTTAGAAAAGTAAAGGAACCCCAAAGAGCATACTTTGAAAATAAGATCATAGGTCTTGAATATGAAAGAGCCCTTAGCAAATATATAATGCATCCCTATCATCTTCCAGAAGAGGAAACTGAGGCTCAGAGAAAGGAAGTGACTTAGCCAAGTACACTGCAGAGCCAGGATTTGAATCCAGGTCTTTGGGAACTTCATGGGTGTGTGTGTGTGTGTGTGTGTGTGTGTGTGTGTGTGTGTGTGAAGATCAAAGGAGATACTCTATATACTCCCAGTGTCATTCTTCATCTTGGTCATGCCTTTTACCAAAAGCCCTCTCTCATGACTGATGAGCCCCTGACCCAACTCACCATTTTTCATGAGGAGCTCTGGATTTCTTTACCTTCCTGACAAGCAGCCTTGTTACCTTAAGTTCCCTCCTCTTAACCCCCACCCCTGTCACTTCTTTCCTTATTAGAATTAGAATGTAAGCTCTTTGAGGGTAAGAACTGCCTTTTTTGGCTTATATTTTATATTCCCAGGGCTTGCACACTACCTGACACATAGTAGGCATTTAACAAATGTTTGTTCTTAGTAAAGTAGGTACTTAATAAAGGCCAGCATGGTTGAGTCATAGAGAGTTCATAAAAGGGGAGTCAAGTGGAAGGAAGAAGCTTGGAAAGGTACGAAGGGGCCAGATTTTGAAGAGCTTTAAATGCCAAACAGGTGACTTTTTTTATCCCAGAGGTAATAGGGAGCCACTGTAGTTTATTGAAGTGGGGGGGAGGGGAGAGGAGGCAGTACCTGGTCAGACACACAGTTTAGAAAAATCACTTTGGCAGGTAAGGGGTGCATAGACTAGAGCAGAGAGACCCTTGAGTTAAGGAGCCCAACTAGAGAGCTACTGTAATAGTCTAGGAGAAAAGAGGCAAGACCTTGAACAAGAGTGAGATTCTGAGCACTTAATAAATGTTTTTTGAATTTAATTGAGCCCTAGAACTAAGTCATTTTGGGGGAAAGGAAAATTCAAAATTATTGCAGCCATCCCCGGTAGAGCCCAAGCCAAGAAAATTACTTCCCTGGCCACATCCCCCAGGGTCTGAGTGCCCACTGGATGAGGTCCAATGTTCTCGCTGATGAACATCCACTCCTTCCACTTCAGTATCCCCTCTTAGCTTCACTTTCCACTTAGCCAGCCTACTCTTTCCCACAAATAATACCTGAGGTCTGTGGGCAGCTGTGATTCTGCAACTTCAAGAGAAGGCGGTTTTCAATTCCCAGGTTTTCTTTAGTCACTGATTCCAATCTGGCACAGCAACTTCAACCAGAATGCACTTTCAGAAAAGAAAACAGGCCAGGCGTTGCCAGGCCCTGCTGGGAGGGGAGCGGAGCGCCTGGTAATCTTAATAGGGAAGGCGAGCTATGGAAGGAGCCCCTGGTAGAGAGTGAAAGGCAGGCAGAGAGGTGAAAAATGACTTGGACCACTCAATTTCCAGGTTCTTTTTTCCCTTTCTTGTTGGAGCACTATCTTTGGATGATAGCACTAGGAGAACACACCCCGAAGAAAACCCTAAGGAGGGGCCCACATCCTATAATAACAGTATTTAAATCTCTGCAGGTTTGACAGTCTGACTACAGTATGGGGTTATTGAAATGAGTGCTGGATTCGGAGTAAGAAGACCTGGGTTCAAACCCTGCCCCTCTACTATCTATGTGACCTTAGGCAAGTCTTTTGGCATCTGTCAGCCTCTGTTTTCACATCTGTAAAATACAAGGATTAAACTAAATGCCCCATAGGGTCCCTTCTAGCTTTAATGCTGGAGCCTCAGTTGAGACTTTGAAAGATAAGGACAATATCAAAAGACTCATTTGTCTCTGTGTTCTCATGTCCTTGATTAAGCCACCTCTGAGCCAGCAAAAGCCACAGGCAACACGGAACCCCCTCTCTCCTCATTCAGCTCTCTCTTCACCCTGTAAAAATGTAGACCCGTTTAATGGACCTGGCTATTAATTTTGATGATTGCAGAGTGGAGATAAAAATGAAGGACCCTGGTTTGCCTTTCCTGATAATGTCTCTCTTTCTTTGCTTCAGTTTTATCTACTCTCTCCAAAAATAACAGCTAATTTCATTATGGACAGGTCTTTTAAAATCCCCTAGGGACTCAGGCCAATAACAGATTGTCAATAGCAAGAAAGACTGACTACCCTCCTGAAACTATGAAGTCATGAATATTTCTAGGGCTTGGCAATACCTGTAATATATATTCTCCCTGAGACTAATATAGTGTTTGATAAATCTTCATGCATAATACTTGTGTTCAACTTATATGAGTATTTATGGGGCCAAAGCAAGGGAGATAAGGAATAACTGGAAATATTGGTCAGAATGTATTTTCTTGCCTCTTCAAGGGCTCACATCTTAAGGCACATATAGGATTCACTCTAGGGTGGAGCTGTTTCTTTGCAGTACTAAAATGCCCAAATTTGCCACAAATTAGAGTCTAATGACCCTGGGTGAAAGACCTTTCGACTTGGAATCAGTGAATGAAATTTAGTTATGACATGGGATTCATAGAATGGGTACAGGACTTTCACTTATATCTTCTACTGTCAGAAGGCCCCAGTACATGGGCTATCTGTCGTTGGTGAGGTGCCAGCATGCTGGGATCTGTGTACAGTTTGATTCCTTTGTTTTCTGCCATTCTGCTCTAGTGTAGCTCAGCACAAATGATAACCCTAGGATCCCATGGACAAACATTGCTCCTGCATTGTCCAAAGGGAAATCTATGTGCACTAGAATGGACTTAGAAAATTGGGAGAAAAAAAAAAGTTGGTTTCATTGGAGCCTATACCAAGAGTCACTATAAAAGCAATGTAGTATAGTAGATGACATGCTAGATTTGCCAGAAGGAGGCCATGGGATTAAATCCCACTTGTAACACTGGTTAATTGTGTGAACAATCTGTCCACTGGGGAGCGGAGAGAAACAGTAAGAAGAAACCTGGATACAGAGAGGGAGAAAAGAGTTTTAAGGATCATGATCCCTTGTACAAGAGAAAAAAGCTGAATTCATACTCAAGGAAGGACTTCCAGGAACCAGTAGTTGTGAATTACTCTTTTACCATATATGTGTCCTAAATGTGAGCCTCACCACCATTGTATTCTATGTTTGAGCCCACTCTTCCCATAGTCCAATGTATATTTATGGAACAGTCTGCTACAGGTTTGGGGGTGACTATTTTTAACCAACCCTTCATATATAACATCTCAGCAAATATATTCCCTATGCTAAAAATCTGATGTATGTCTCCTGCCTGGTTGAAATGGGAAGAGCATAGGTGGGGGCTTATGAGTGACAGCACAAAAATTTCAGCCCCTGAAGGGTAAACCTAGAACCACAAGGAGAATAGTAGTAGCAGCAGCCACCATCTGGGGATCCAGCTTGTCAATGTGAATAGGAGTTGAGGGATTGGCTAAGGGAGGAGAGGGTGATATAGCTGTAATGCCACAAAGGTAATCATTCACACTTCCTTTGATCTCTTGATGCTAATTCTATATATTCTCTTTTTTTTTGGCTAGGCAATGGGATTAAGTCACTTGCACAGGGTCACACAGCTAGCAAATGTCAAGTGTCTGATGCCGGATTTGAATTCAGGTCCTCCTGACTCTAGGGCCAGTGCTCTATTCACTGTGCCACCTGGCTGCCCCTAATTCTATATGTTCTTCAGATTTTTATTTTTCTGAGTTGTACCGGGTACTATCACCATCATATTCATCTTCTGGTTGGGATAAGTTCCAAAAGAAAGTATGTTGTGAGAGCCTTTATGACATCATGAATGGAAAGCTGATTTTGGATCCCAGAAGAGTAGGCTATAAATTCCACTCCTGCCAGATGCTTGCTGTGGGACCCTGGGTGAATCACTTAACCTCAGTGCTCTAGGCAACTTTCTAAGACTAGATGTTGCTTACCTGCATTGGTGGAAAGAGTTTTCTCACTTGAGAGCTCCATACGATTAGGGCCCTGACTCTTTACTTTGAAGTGTTCATGTTGTCTTCCCAATTAGAATGTAAGCTCATTGAGAGTAGGAATGTTTTCATTTTTGCAGCTATGTGGCAGAGTAGATAGAATGCTGGACCTCAAATCAGGAAGACCTGAATTCAAATCTCACTTCAGAAACTTATCAATCCTGTGACCATGGGGGAGTCACCTCACCTCTGTCTGCCTCAGTTTCCTCAACTATAAAATGGGGATAATAATAACACCTCCTTTCTAGGTATTTGTGAAGGTAAAATGACATATTTTTAAAGTGCTTTGCAAACCTTAAGGCACTATATAAATGCCAGTTATTATTATTATTGTTACTGTTATTACTATCATCTTTGTATCTCCTACCTCTCAAAGAGTGCTAAGAACTTAACCGGTTATGGATTGATTGATTCTAACATATTGCAATTATCTGCATACATCTTATGTTATTGCTTTTCTGTGTACCTAGCACATTTTTTAAAATTCCCAACACAAGTCCTTGCATGTAATAGTTACCTTAATAAATATTTACCAAATTAAATTCCTGCTTCTCCCCACATCCAGAAGACAATATCATAGGATTATAAGGTCATAGATTTAGGGCTGGAAGAGACCTCAGAGGCCATCTTGTCCAACTCCTTCATCTTATGCCTGAGGAAATGGAGGCGCAGCAGGGACAAGTGAATTACCCAGGGTCACCTAGCTGGGAAGTGTCTGAGATGGCATTTGATGGCCAAGTCCAATGACCTAACCATTATATAATACTACCTTTCTCCACTATCAGTCAGTCACTTAAGCAACAAGTCTTTACCAAGCCCCTTGGTGTTTGTCCAGTCCAGGGCCCCTTCCCACTGAGGAGCAGATAGGAGGAAGGAAGCAAAGGATCCCTGCCCTCCAGAAACTAGCTGCAAGGCAGTTTTGCACAGTACTTTGAGAGTTAGACCTGGCTTCAAATCCCACCTTCTTACTGGCTATGTGACCTTGGGAAAGTTACCTCAGTTTCCCTGTCTGTAAAATGGGGCATGTCCCTGCCTCAAAAGGCTATTTGGAGACTCAAGAGAGATAATCAATGCTTTAAAGTGCTATATTCATGTCAGGTATTATTATTATTGAGGAGCAAAAACATGTACTTGGAATAATAATAAGATAATTTCATAGGAAGAAAGTACAACATGAAAGCTTCCTTGCAATAAAACCTGTGTACTATTACCACCAGAGGCCTGAGAAATAAACCCAGGAATAGAACAGAAAGCAGCTACAGACCTCCTCCTGCTGCTGTCTGATTTTCCTGGGGCCCTCCCAGCACCAATCTTGGTTTCCACAGACACATCAGTGTCCCACACTGGCCTCATGTGCCAACCCTCTTGCGGTTTCCTGCCTGTCGCTGATCTTGGTGCTGAACTCAAGCATGGATGGGACCGAGGCCTGCCTTTAACACTTAATAAGAACTCCACTTATTTCTTGGTCACTCCACTGGGGTCTATTATTGTTGTTGCTATTTGTTTTTTTGACCCTGGCTCATTTCTTTTGGGGTCAGGCACTGTGGTCCTAGTTGGGTTCACTTGGTGGTCAGACCTAGTTAAGACTTTCAGCCAGGACTCATCTTACAAGACAGCCTGCTAGGCCTAGGGGCTAGGGCCTTCAGCCCCTGTGGCTAGGGTTTTTAGTATCTTTTTATTTGGATTTTTTGAAAAGAAAAGCTTGAACAGAACCATAGTTGGCATCTAACTCCGCAGCTGCTTTCCAGGGCACTGATGTGACATCTAGGCCATGAGTTGGGTGGCAGAGTGTATAGTGTGTTTGACTTAGAGTCTGGACAACCTGTGTCCAAATCCTGCTGTAGACATTTACCCAGCAAGCTGTGTGACCCTGAACAAGTCACTTAACCTCCTTTATTCTCAGTTTCCTCATGTGTAAAATGGGGACCATAACAGCACCTACCTCATAGGGTTGTTATGAGGATCAAAAGACAGAAGACAAAGCACATTGCTATTATTGTTGTTGTTGTTATCATTATCATTATTATTATTATTATTGCTACCCTTTCCACCCTTTGCCACCAAGCCCCCAGTTCAGGGGGCTGTCTGTCTCTGGTGAAGTGCAGACTTGCTGAGATCTGAGATGGGAGCATGGGCAAACAGGAAGAAGGTGGTCAGAAAAAATTCAGTGGGAGGGGGCGGGAAGGAGGGCAAGGTCTCTGCTGGTGGATCTATGTCACTTTGGCAGAAACTGCAGCTCTTGGCTTCCTACTCCCTTGTCACCTCCCCTCTGGCTGCACTAAATTAATGCTAAAGGTATCTGAGTCAGACAAAATCAGTTGAAATATAACCAGAATCAGCTCTCCTCCCTCCCCGCCCCAACCCCTCAAAAATAAAAAAAAAAATACCACAGTGTAGGGAGAGGAGCAGAAAATAAACTTTTCTCTTAATTAGTCAGATTACTTGTCAGATTTACATTAGCGGCTACAAGAGAGGATTGGACTCAAGCTCTGCCGGGAGTGTCAAGGGTTTTCTAGATCAATCTGGCAGCCCCGGTGCAGACTTAAGGCAGGCCAGTTTTATTGCATAAGCCAGCTGGGAGGGTGATCTTAATCCTACAGTTTTGTTCTGTGACCAGGGATTGGTCCCAGGTCTCTTCTTTAAAGCTCAGAATACTGGGTTCCATCCAACACCAGGAAGAAGCTGCATCCGGGGGCCCTCAGGAAGAGTGGGAGGATTATTCTGATGAAATTGCTTCAAACTTCATAGAAGACAGAGCTTCTGGACTCCCACCTGACTGGAGAGCAGGGGCTAGAGAGAGGGGAAACAGCCCCCACCCACCTCCACAGCTGGCTGGACTGGCAGCTTGGCACAGTGGATGGTGGTCAGGCTGGATTGGGAGTGGTGCATGGTCATTGACTTCATGTCTTTGAAGGGATAAGGTGAAAGAGGGACTAGATTTGTTCCACTTGTCCCTAAAGGACATAACTAGGAGCAAAGGGTAAGATTTAGCCTTAGTGTCAGGAAAATAAATAATAAAAACAATAACAACTATGATGATGATAATGATGATAATAATAGTTTTATATAGCTATTTGTGGTTTACAAAATGCTTTACAAATATTGTCTCATTTGATACTCACAACCACCCTGGGAGGTGTTTGCTATCACTAACCCCATTTTACAGTAAGTAAGCTGAGGTAGACAAAGGTTAAAGGACTTGCCCAAGGTCACACTGCTAGTAAGTCTCTGAGTCTGGATTTGAACTCAGGTCTTTCTGATTCCTAGCCCAGTGCTTTGTCCACTGTGCCACCTAACTTCTTGTTCAAAAGTGGGATAGACCTATTTGGCAGACAAGAGTTTCTCCCTCACTTAATGTTGTAAAGGAAAGGGGATTTTTCTCCAGCTAAGGGATGGACTGGATGGTATCTGATAATCTTTCCAACTGAATCTGTGATTCTATTGTACAGAGAGGGATGGACAGATGCTGCCAGACCTGGCCCAACTTGGCCTGGGAGGCCTTCAACAGTCCTGCTTCCCTCCTCTTCTCCCCCTCCCTTCCAAGATCAAAGGTGGGGCTGGGGGCAGAGTGGAGTTGCTATCTCACACACATGCCTCCACTCATCTCTTTTAGCTCTGAATCATTCACTTCCATGTGTCAGACAGTGGCTGCACAGGAAGCCAATTTGACTGAATTCAGTTACAAACAAAAATAACCATTGAATTCAATAATAGCAATCAGATTTTATCCATTTTTATGCACACAGAGAAAGAGAGAATGCAAGCTCTATCAGATCCTCCCATACTGGAAAAACTTCAAGTATGGACCTGGTGGCAGATAGACTCGATGTTTGTCATCTGAGACTCAGCCTCCCTAAATCTGGACACACTCATTTCTTTGTGGGCAGTGTAAGGGGGATGGATGTTTCAGGCCCAGCAACTCTCCAAGGCCAACCTCCAAAGGGCAGAATTCTTAACTTTTTGTGTATCTGGTGCAGCCTATAACTCCATTCTCAGAATAAGGTTTTTAAATACATAAGATAAAACACATGAGATTATGAAGGGAACCAATTAGATTGAAATACAATTATCAAAATATTTTAAAAAACAAATTCCTAGATCCCAGGTTAAGAATCCTTATGGATGATCTCAGAGGCTCCTTCTACTGCTAACTTCTCTGAAATCCTTTCATCTGCTGGTTCTTCCACCCCCAAAATTCCTGCCCTGTTCTCTACCACAGATTGTGGTCCCAGCCTCTCCTTTCTTCCTTCTCCTTCCTCTCCAAGGTCCCTACTGATATGACTAAGACAGAGTTCTCTCTACCAAGAAGAAAAGCTCACTCAGGGCATGCCCAGGAGTGGGGGAAGGCTATGGCTTTGAGAACCACTTTTAGAGGCTAAGAAAACAAGTCAGTCCCCTCTTGATATTCCACTTTCTGTGTTGATTTCCTCTGTCATTGGGTCTGTTTGATCATTCCTCATGTTATAAAGTCCCCCATTTGGGGGATCTTCCTTGGCACTCCTCCTTTTAAATGTTCCAAATTCTCCAAAATCAGAAGAGTCATAGGCTCTAGCCTGGAGGGACAATACATCTTAGTTGTTGGAGTATTGGACTTGAGTCAGGAAGACCTGGGTTGGAATCCTGCCTTGGATATGTACTAGTTCCGTGACTCCCGAACAAGCCCTTTCCTCTCTCTGGGCCTCAATTTCTTCATTTGGACTTGATGACCACTAAGGTCCCTTCCACTTCTTAATCTTTGTATAATACTATGTTCTCATGGGATCAGGTTAAATATTTGGCTGGTCCTTTTCATCCAATCCCTTTGCAGAGTCTTCTCAGTCTGCTATCATTCTTGCATGTTGATCTAAAGTAGTTCTTAACTCGGGGAACCTGGATCCTCAAGGAATCTATGAAGAGATTTCAAGGAGTCTATGAATATGTATTTTTTTCCATATTTTGTTAACTCTATTTTTTAAGTTTAAAAAATCATTTAAGTTAAAGTTTTATTTATTTTTTTGGTAAGGCAATTGGGCTTAAGTGACTTGCCCAAGGTCACACAGCTGAGTTTTATTTTTAATGAACAGAAATTGATTTTCTTTCTCACCTTCCCACCCTATTGAGAAAAAACCCCATAAATTCCTGGTAACAAATATGCATATTCAAGCAAAACAAATTCCCTCATTGACTCTGCTTAAAAATACATTTTATTCTGCACCCTAAATCCATAACCTCTCTATTAGGAGAGGGGTAGCTTGCTTCATTATCAATCTTCAGTTTTCTATTGCAAACTTCTATTTAAACTTTTAAAAAATTTAAATTAAACATTTTAATTAAATCAATTAAATTTTTAAAAATTAAAAAAAAAAACATCCTGAGGAAGGGCTCTGTAGGTCTTACCAGATTACCAAAGGATTCTATGGCATAAGAAAGTTAGACACCACTGGTCTAAAGCCATAATTAGAGGACTCTGGTAAGAAAGGATTATATGAGACCAAGAGTCTGGGAACAAGATGTTTGGGATTCAGAGATGCAGTGAGCAGGTGAAGAGAGCATCATTGGTACTCCAATGGAGATTGCTGAAATGGGATTTAGGCTGGTCCTTTCACTTCTAAAATCTCATTATTTCCCTGGAGCTCAGCCATGTCCTCAATGCCTGAAATTGCATTAAAAAGAAGAATGTGGATATTAGGCTTGCCACTACCTTTATTTACCAAAAAATAAAGTATCAATGGCTGGAGCATCTAAACTTCCTCTGCTTTGGGCTCCAGCTTTGGCCAAGTCTGAAGCCCTCAGTCCAAATCATCAGCAAACACACCCTGCCCCCTGCTCACATTCTCTCTTTGCAGAATACGTTCAGACTCATGAGTGGCACAGCTGTAATCACTGGGGAAATCTGACCCAGAAAGAAATGGAAAAGTGAGAAAAGGAAATTGCTATGAGTGGATAAGATAAATAAAAACTGGCAGCTGGGCTCTTTTTTCTCTTTGAACACAGAGCCAGGCTCTCTCCAGGTGCCGGTTTAGACCCTCCACCCTGTGCCAGTTTTGGGTGAGTCACTTAGACTTGCTGAGCCTCAGTTTTCCCATCCATAAAATGAGAGGGCTAGACCACATAGTCTCTGAGGTCCCTTCCAACTGTAGGACTATGGCCCTATGATCTTTCTTTTTTAAGAATTCTAAAGCTCTGGCCTTGGAGTCAGGAGGACCTGAATTCAAAACCAGCCTCAGACACTTGACACTTACTAGCTATGTGATCTTGGGCAAGTCACTTAACCTCAATTGCCTCACCAAAAAAAAATTCTAATATGTAAATCTTTTTTTTAAGGCAATTGGGGTTAAGTGACTTGCCCAGGGTCACACAGCTAGTAAGTGTCAAGTGTTTGGTCTGAGGCCAGATTTGAACTCAGGTCCTCCTGACTTCAGGGCCGATGCTGTATCCACTGCACCACCTAGCTGCCCCAGTAAATCTTCTTTTTAAATAAACTTTATTAATATACGTTGTTTTTATAGAACCTACATTTCTGCCATGATTCAAGATCCACCCAATCTCAGATATAAATGGGACCTTGGGGGCCATTCAGTCCAACCTTCTTCTCCAGTGTAAGAACACTTTCTACAATATTTACTGACCAACTTCTGCTTAAATCCTTCCAATGATAGGGAGCTCATTAGCTAGTGAGGAAATTTATTCCATTGATAGATGGCTGTGGTTGCCAGAAATTTCTTATGTTGAGCTCAGCTTAAGATGTCCCTTGCACATGAGATCTTTCTGGATTTCCTGCTTCTTTATCCCAGCTGCTATATCTAGAGCCAACAACTATAATCAGGGCTTTGTCCTAGGGCTCAGAAGTTAGAGAACAACACTGTGTAGAGGGCTTAGCACTTAATTAGCAAGAATAATTAATTAAAATAGGAAGCATCAACTCCTTTCTTTCTCCTCTCTGGGCTGCAACCCATTGACCCTGATCATTATCCCTTGGGACTCACAGAATGTCTCTTATATCATTCACTTGACTAGTCTCTTGGGAAAGATTCATTTTTTTAATCAAGATTAGTCATTATTCTCTATTATTCTCAGCTGTTCTGTATGTGGTCTTGTATCCCCAACTGGATTGCATATCAATTGTATATTCATGTACATATGTGCCTTATGTATGACTCTGTAAGGCGGCTATGGCATAGTAGAAAGAGATCAAGGTTTCAATTCTGGCTCTTTCATTTAGCATCTGCATGATTTTGGGCAAGTGTCTTCCCCTGGACTCATCAGCAAAATGAGGGATTCTTTCAATTCAAGGCCTTATATTTGCCTCATCTGTGACATGGAGTCAGAGTTACAAAGGTCTGAGGTTGATCGCACTAGTTTGTAGATCAACTCAGTCTGCTACCACAATTGTTCCCATATTTAATCTCAGCATTTGGGTACTAGTGTTGGGTATTTTTGGATCTTTTTTCATTAATTATTAAAACTTCATTATTTCTCTCAATGAATCAATTAATCTCAGGACCCCCAGCCCAGTTAATCAAATATTTATTTAATGAACTGGAGAAACCTTTTCTCCCATAAGTAGTTGCTCATATCTTTCAATACGGCATTTGCTAGGATTCGCTCAATGTTAAAGTTACTGACTATACAGTTTACCAAAAATGTAATAAATAAAAACACAAAGATAGAAATATCTTTTTGTAACAGTTTAACTATGAGAAAGATCACAGCCAGAATCACTTTCTATAATCACAATAACTGTAAATGACTTATTTTTGGAAGCCCAGTTCCACCATTCAGTTCACTCAAGATACCAAACAAAATCTCTTCTCAAGAATTTTCTTCACCCTTTTCACAAGATAAAGGTTAAAATAGCTACATTAAAAAGAAAGTCTCTTTGTATTCTTTCTGTCTTCTCCAGCTTTTCCTCATTGATGACAGGAAAATAGTCTCTTCAGCCTTTCTCAGGCCATCACTCTTAATAATCTTTTTCCAGCCTCACTCCTCATAAACATTATCTTTATGTCTTCATAAAAAAAGATAATTCTACATACAAATAATGTTTTCTTTGCCCCCTTTTCTGTGTGTTCTCCATAATTTCTCTCCAAACACCTCCATTAATTCTCTTAGGTCTCAAAAAACTGCCAGCCCCAACTGCCAAATCTTAAGCATTCCATTTGGCTCTTAAAGTCACAAGTACAGAAACTATCACATAGCAACTATGGCCTCTGTGGGAGACGTTGTTGAAACAAATATTACATCTCTTTCCTGCCAAAAATTTTCAGTCCCATGAAAATCATCTGAGGGAATATAAAATCTACATTAATATTAAATTCAATATGCCTATAATATAAATCACCACTTGCCAGGCTATTTTAAATAATGAGAAAAGGAATACAGAACCATCAATAGTAATTTCAATAGTTAAATAGAATCATAATACATGCAAAACATATCAAGAAGTGCAAAAACAACATTATATATAATTCAATAATGAATTCTGTGTAGCTGAATGAACAACCACGTCTATAATCGTATCTCTCCTTTTTCTTCTCCAACATCATTTAGCCTATTTATCGGTTGGATGTTTCTAATTCTATTGTGATCAGTGGATCTTGCTACATGTTCCTAAGTTTGTTGATGGTATAGGCTTACTACCAATATTTTTAAACTCTATGAGTTGTTTTTTTTTTTTTATCCTGGGAAATTCTACAATGAGGTTCTAGGCAAGAAAGATATTCCCTTTTTGTTCAGCTCTCCTGGGTCTGAAGCAAAGCTATTGGTTTTCTATGTGGTATCTGCTTTACTCAAAGCAATACCTTTATTGGAGGTTCTCTATCCTATTAGGGAACCAAGCTGGAGTTCCACATTCTTGAATTGCTGTATGATCATAGTTTTGGGGCAGCTAGGTGGCACAATGAACAGAGTGCCAGGGCTTGAAGTCAGAAAAACCTGAGTTCAAATCCAGCCCTAGGCATTTACTAGTTGTGTGTCCCTGGTCAAGTCATTTAACTTCTGTCTGCCTCAGTTTCCCCATCCAGAAAATGGAGATAATCACACCTACTCTTCAGAGTTTTTTTTGAGGAGCAAGTGAGATAACAATTGTAATTCACTTTAACATGGTGCCTGGCACATAACAGGCACTATATAAATGTTATCAATTATTACTGTCATTATTATCATTACAGAAAACAATCCTGCTTTTTAGATTGTATCTAATTTTTTTTTACACTAGGCCCCTCTATCTCATTTGGGCTAGAAGTTCAGCCTCCACTCAGAGGCATGATTCCATTACTCATTGGCCTTGAAACTTTAATTTACTCTGTTTTTCTGACCTGGTCCAGTTCACCACTCCTTAGTCAATCTATTGGCCCTCCACTCCCCGTATGGTGTTCACCATATTAGTGTGAGGCTCAGTGTGGACAGCTGATCAGCTTTAGCTTTGTTGCAGCTCAGAACTCCCAAACTCAAGCAATCTCCCAGCTTTAGCCAACTCCAGTAGTGGAGAAAGTAGGCATGGGCCATCTTGCCCTACTGGTTGTATCTTGATGGCTGTATTCTTCAAATTATTGAGATCTAACTGATGATGAGATGTTACTATTTTCTAGCATCTTGGAGGCCTCATCCCTGGCTCCATCTCCCCCCCCATCCAGTGTTGATTATTTGGAATTCTAGTTATTGCAATTCTAAGCTTTAACAATTTCAGAAGCATAAATGCTACAAACTTACAAATTCTTTTTAAAGTTTATATATTAAAATTTCTTTTACATTTATATAGTTTTGTGAATTTTGAATAATTAATTTTTTAATTTTAATTTAACAAGATGTAGCACTCTATTATTCTGCATTGGTCTATGTACGAGTTTCTGGATGACATCATACTGAGAGAGCCACAGAGGACATCTTCTTGCTTGCCCACCTTGGTTACCTGGTCTATCACCATTAGACTATTTTTATGGGGTCATGTTAAAACTGTTGTGTATGCATGAAAACCTTGTTCTCTGGATGATCTTAAGGTTAAGATTACTCATGTAATCCTTTCAGTCATTGAACAACAGCTGATAAAAGTTTTCACAACATCCAAAAATCACCTAGAGTGATGTATGGCACAAGAGAGTAATTATGTTCAAATGTAATAAGAAATATAGATATGTTAAAATTAAAAGTAATTATCCATACAAATTTTTTTAAGTATGTAGCATTTATCATTCTGAATATCTGAATATATATTCTGAATATCATTCTGAATATATCTATTATTATAGCTTAAAAGTGCTCTGGGTCTTTTGGAACAGCCAGTAAAAACAAATAGAGGTGGCCATGTGACCCTGAGCAAGTCACTTCATCTCATTGCCTTGATAAAACACAAACAAACGAACAAAAAGCAGAGGGTAGTTTGGTAATGTGGTCACTAGCAGAAGACAGAGATCAAGGAAGACTTCATGTAAGAGGGTGGAACTTGAGCTGTGTCTAGGGGGATTCTAAGAGGTGGAGGTGAGAAGGGAGTGCATTCCAGGCATGTTGGATGGCAAATGCAAAGGCCATGGGAGATGGTGTGCTATGTGTGAGGAACCACACAAAGGACAGTCTAGATCATAGTATATGGAAAGAGTAGTAGTGGATTATGAGGTTGCAAAGATAGGTTTGGGCTAGGTTCTGAGTGCCTTTAAAAGATAAAGAGAGGGTTATTATAAGAAAAGTACTTTGCAGAGATTTAAATTATATAGTTGTTGTTCAGTCATTTTTCAGTCCTGTCCAACTCTTTGTGACCCCATTTGGGATTTTCTTGGCAGAGATACTGAAATGGTTTGCCATTTCCTTCTCCAGCTCATTTGAAAGATGAGTAAACTGAGGCAAGCAGGGTTAAGTGACTTGCTCAGGGTCACACAACTAGTAATTGTTTGAAGCCGGATTTGAACTCAGGTCTTCCTGACTCCAGGCTTGGCACTCTATCTACTGTGCCACCTAGCTGCTGCAAATTTTTATGTTACGTTATGTTATGTTATGCTATGTTATGTTATGTTATGTTTTGTTATGTTATGTTATTTTGTATTACATTGTATTATATTCTATCCTATTATATTATATATACACACATACACACATGTGTGTACATACATATATGCATACATGTATGTATGTGTTCGTGTATGTTCATATACACCATATATGCATATATGTATGTGTGTATATGTTCATGTGTATATATACACTTATGCTTATATACATACATAGACACGTAGATAACACATATAGGACTCATATGTTGACTATATGAGCAATTGTTATTACTTTTTCTCTAACAATCTCCTCTAATACTTCTTTGTGGTGTGGAGCTGACCTGAGGTGATTTTTTTTTCGTTTTAAGTTATTATTATATATATTTTTTCAAAATTTATTGAATATTGAATTTTATTTATTGACATATAAATATTTTCATTTCATTTGTATTTCTGTATCCTAAGCACCTAGCAGTGCCTGGCATACAGGAGGTGGTTAATAAGTGGCTGTTGATTGACTGATACCTTCTGTCTTTACACCACCTTATTTTTGGAATATGTTCCTCTCTCCCCCCCCACCCAATGAGCCACTTCTTATAACCAAGAATTTTTAAAAAGAAAGGGGAAAAAAGCAATGCAGCAAAATTAGCCAACATATCAACTAAGTTTGACAGCATGATGCAGTGTTCTAGACCCCTAGCCCCTAACTTATGCAAAAACAAATAAAAAGGGAGGTGCCTTTTCTCAGCTCTCCTCTGATGTCAAGCCCAGACCTTGACTCTGTTTGCAATTCAAAAAGTGACTGAGAGAAGTTCCCAGAGATGTAGCTTTGAAGTCAATGCCTACCGAGGTTCCTTCTAGTTTGGTGATTCTGCTGCATTTGAAGTTAGAAAACCTGGATTTGAATTTTGGCTCTGCCACTGACTTACTGTGTGACCTCAAACAAGTTACTTCTTCTCTCTGAGGGCCATTTCCTGGTCTTTAAAATGGGAACCATAATAACCATAATACTCAACTTGTAGAAACCAATATGTCCTTGGAATTTCTAAAGTTACATGAATAAGAGAGCATGATGGCTGAATGGGTAGAGTGCTGGACCTCAAGAGGACCTGAGATCAAATCCTGCCTCAGACAGTAGCTTACTAGTGTGTGACCCTGGACAATTGACAATCTCTATCTGCCTCAGCTTCCTCACCTGTAAAATGGGGATAATAATAACATCTACCTCCCAGGGCTGCTGTAAGAATCAAACTAAGATAAGAGTTGTAAAGCACTTTGCAAACCTTAAATGATTATATAAATGCTAGCTCTTATCCTCCATCTGTGGGCTGAGTCAGAATTAGTGTGCAGCTATAACTCTGTGTTCACTGGGGCACAAAAGATTTAATGTATATTTCCCTGCTAGAAAAAAATGGAATTGAGAATATCTGATGTGTTCAATGAAGGATAAAATACAAGCATATTAACCTGTCTCATATAGCCCTCTGTAATCTAGTTCCCATCTACCTTTCTAATTTCATTTCATATTATTGCCTTTCACATACTTGTTGTTCCAAACTAGCCTACTATTCAGTCTTTATTGCCAGGGATATGCTGGTAAATGTTTAACAACCAGATCTCTGGATGAGTGCTGGGGGAACTGTGCACAGGACACATTTTAAAAGTTTCATCTGCCTCATTAGCATTTTCTCCATACTTTTTTAAAGTCTAGCTAGACAATAAATGAAACAATAGGTCAAGACATGATTTGTAGCGTTTGCCAATTTCCAAAGTGCAAGTGATCAAATGGAAGATTTAGCAGTTTGGCTCTCATTAAGCTGTATCCAGCACTCTCTGGCCTGTAGCCAACATTGTATATCCCACCTCCACGCATTTATTGAGATAATCCCCATGATAGGAATAGACTCCCTTCTAATCTTCTTGTAGAATCCCTGACTTCCTACAATCTATAGCTCAGGCACCATTTCCTATATGAAATCTTTCCAGATTCCTCCAATTAGAAGCATTCATTCCTTAGAATTACTTTGTAATACTTTTCATTTAATTTCTTGGAGAGAGAGAGAGGGAGGGAAGGAAGAGAGAGAGAGAGGAAGAGGAAGGTAGAGAAAGAGAGGGAGGGTGAAGGGGAGGGGAGAGAGAGAGAGAGAGAGAGAGAGAGAGAGAGAGAGAGAGAGAGAGAGAAAGTTCTGCTGGAAGAATGTAAGTTCCTTGAAGGCAGGTCCCCATTTTTGTCTTTCAATCTTCAACACCAAGGACAGTGCCTTATATTTAATAGATGCTTAATAAGTCTTTGTTGAATTGAATTGAAAGGATGTTTAAGGAGGATACAGTGGAAAGATGTTGGGTTTGGAGTCAGAAGACCTGGGCTAAGTCCCAACTGAGTTTCTGTATGACCTTAGGGAAGCAATTTTTCCTCTCTTAGACTCAGCTCCTCAGCTCCAAACCGAAGGAGCTAGACTAGATCCCTCTAAAGTTCCTTCCAGCTTTGAATTTATAATCCTATGATCTGTGCATTTATAAATACTGATCTCCTTCCTGCCAGTCAAATAGCACAGGATGCCCTAAGACTTCATCAGCATTTGTGCAGTGCAATGGGCAGGACCTTAGACTGGACATCAGGAGGAATGTGTCATTGTTCCTTCTCTGCCACAAACTGACTTGCTGTATGAGCCTGGTCAAGTCATTTGCCCTCTTTGAAATTCACATTCCTTATCTGTAAAGTGGGGATAATGTTACCTACCCCAGAGAGTAGTTACGAGAGCTTGATAAGGTAATGGATAGGAAAGTGCTTTAAAAATTATTAATTCTAAGCAAATGTAATATAATATTGTTGTCTGGGTCTACATTTTCCTACAATAAAAGGCAGTGTGGTGTAGGGAAGAGTTCTAGACTTGAAAATAGAAGATCTCAGATTGTTTCCTGGCTCTGACATTTATTAACTGTGTGTTCTGGGCAAGTCAATAACCTTTCTGTGCCTCAGTTGCCTTATATGTAAAATGAGGATAATAATAAGTCACAGTTATGAGCCCTTAGTTTTGAAAATGCATTATATCTCATTTGCTCCCTACAACAGCCCTGTGGAGTAGATGCCAGTATTACTCCAGAAGGGCTTTCTTTGTTCTCCAGCATTTAATACGTTTGGCACATTTGTTGTTGTTGTTCAGCTGTTTTAGTCATGTCTGACTCTCCATGATCCCATTTGGGGTTTTCTTGGCAAAGATACTGGAGTGCTTTGCCATTTCTCACTGCAGCTCATTTTACAGATGAGGAAACTGAGGCAAATAGAGTTTAATGACTTGGCCAGGGTCACACAGCTATTAAGTGTCTGAGACCAGATTTGAACCCAGGAAGATGTCTTCCTGACTCCAGGCTAGGTGCTCTGTGCACTATGGTGCCACCTAGCTGCTCATTTGACACATAGTAAGTGCCTAATAAAGCCCTGTTGTTTGACTGATTGACATGCCCAAGGTCATGCAGCTACAGGATATGTCTGAGGAAAGATATAAACCCACATCTTCTTGACTCCAAGTCCATTATGCTGCACTCCACCTCACTGACAGACACTAGGGAGCAGCAAAGAAAGCACTGGATTTAAAAATTTAAAAACCCAGGTTCGAATCTCAACTCAGCCACTTCCTACCTCAGTAACCTTGGGCAAATTTCTCAACCTCTGCAGGCCCCACCTACCTCATCTATAAAGTGAGGGGGGCTGATGGATGATGTCTAAGTCCCTTCTAGCTCTGAATCTCTGATCCTACTTTATAGAGTTGTGGAGAGAAAGGGGATCTGAACACCTTAACATGGTATAGAAACATCAGCTAGTATTACTTGGGGGACATGGTATGGACAATCCTATTCACTCTGACAACACAGTGTGGATATGCAGCATCACATAATCCTGCCATTGTTATCTCCTTGACCAGATATCTGCCCACTGGTTAAAGCGTGCCATCTCTCATTTGCAAAATGCTTTGGAGAAATCCTTCCCTATTTTCATGGGACCAGCTTGGGAATCCATTCCTCACAATCTCCTGCCAGCGTGGGAGTTGTAAACTGCTCACAAGCTCTCCAATATGACTCCTCTGGGAATACAGTGGCAGAAGGAACCCACAGGATGGGTGTGTGCTAGGATATAAAGTTGATTTTCTAGGAAAGCAGCTCAATGACACATCACAACAGTTCCTCTCTCTCTCTCTCTGTCTCTCTCTCTCTCTCTCTCTCTCTGTCTCTGTCTCCACACTGTGAGATAAATGCAGCTCTGAAGTACCTTTTAAGCCATCCAGCAAATGAGTTTCTCTATTCTGGAAATGACAAATAAGGGTGGAAATTGTTGGGCGTCGATTAACATGATGATCCTCGAAGGCAGCTCTTCCAAGGAAGTTCCACATTTTGACAGTCTGAAGTCCAGCGCAAGTTGGAGTAAAGCTCTTGACCAGGCACAGTCAAGTTGACAGTGATGGTGAACATGAGCCATGCCCATAGGCTACAATGTTCTCTCCCTCTTTGGAAGCACTGTTTTCTATTGTGCTTTGCAATAAGAGAAGAATATGACAAAGCCACTCCTGGGATTTGAGACTTGAAAAATCTCAGAGGCCATCTGGTTCAGTCTGTGCCTGACCAACAGTTCCCTACAGAAAATCCTCAACTGGGAATGTCTTCTTAGAGTAATGGATTACCCACTACCTACCAAGCAGTCAAACTCCCAATTTGGATAGCTCTAATTATTAGAAAGTCTCTGAAACTTCCAACCATTGATCCTACTTCTACCCTCAAGGGCTGCATAGAACAGGATAATCCTTCAAGAAGATAGTCCTTCACATCCTCAAATGCCATTATCTTGGGCTTCCCAAGCTGCAAAATTACAGCATCTCAGCATTGAAAGGAACTTGAGAGTTAACTTGTAGCCTGGCCACACCTGCAAGAAGAGGGTTCTGGGATAAAAAGGATGAGTTGAAAGAACTGCTAACCATTCTTCATCAGTTGACCCACCTCTGTCCCTTGCTTCACTCAGCAGGGATCTTCGTGAGATTCACAGAATTGCAGAGTAGAGAGGGTCCTCAGAAGCCATCGAGACCTTTGAGGCTGACCAAGAATCTTCTCTCCAGCATCCCTACAAATGGTCATCCATTCCTCTACTTAAAGAGCTTCAGTGAAGGGGAACTCACTGTCTCCCAAAGTAGCATATTCCATTTTGTTCAGAAGTGTTTTCTTCCCAGAAATCCTAAATCCACCTCTCTCCTCTGGCAAAAGGGTCTTTTCTTCATCAGGTAAAGTATCCTTGTTCCTTTGTTATCTCAACAGAATCTTAGAATTCTGAGGACATCAGTTATGTAAATGCAGAAAGATTTATTTTTACCCAGTTTCTTGTGAACAAAGGATAAAGTACCCTTTCAGAAATAGCACCAAGCCTTTGGGATATGCAGATGGCTCAGGAGAATTGTACATGCAATCTCTTTGCTTTTGCCCTCCATAGAAGGGAAGGGAATTATGGGTGATGTGGTAGAGTGGGGAGGGTTCTGAATTTGAAGTCAGATGAAATGCTTGGTCTGTTGTTTATTCCATAAGTGTCCTTGCATGTCACTGGACCTCAGTTTCCTCATCTGTAAAATGAGATGGATAGGCAAGACAGCCAATCCTAACGTCCCTTTCAATTCTACATCTATGACCTTATGATCTTAAATGTCCCTTCCATCTTTAAATCTATGGTCCTTTGAATTAATTTTTAAGAACATCATTGTTCATTCTTTTGGAAGTCTCCAGATGGGCCCTTCTGTGTCAAGACCGCTTCCTCCATTCAAAAGTCATACTGGAAATGCGATATCTATTTAACCCTATCCCTTAAGCAGAGCTGTAACTTGGAACTTTTGCACCTGTAACGAGCACCCAAGCCAAACCAGGGTCAACAACGTGAGAAACACCCTCAGTGGAGAGGACAGGCAGATACTGTCCTTCTGGAGCAAGCCAGAGACCAGGGGACTCTGGTTCCCAGGGCTAAAGAGACCTAGGTACCATAAGGCTGTTGTTGGGGAGATGCCTGTACCACAGGACCTTGGGCATATTACTTCCTCAGTCTAAGCCTGTAGGTTCTTCCTTCATACAATGGGATCAGGCCATCTGGTACCTCCCTATTTTATCTCAGAATTCATAATAACTATGTGCCAGCGACACTTGTTTCTTCACACTTGGAATCCAAGGAGATTACTGGGTGGGTGGAGCTAGCTCCCTTCTAGCCAACAGTTTTGGGGGAGGGAGATGAAGATGGCTTGAAGTTGCATCACCCCAAAAAACTCCTCAAAATATCACATTAAAGCTAGAAGGGACCTCAAAGACTACTTGGTCCAATCTCCCTATTTTACAGATGGGAAAAGTAAGACCCAAGGATATAAGTAAGGGACTTGTCTGAGGTCATGCAGGCAGCCAGCATCAGAGGTAGGATTTGAAGCCCCATCCTCTGACTTTGAAACCAATTCACTCTCCTTTATACCATGTTGCAGTGCCATGTTGCAGAAGAAACTGAGGGCTTAAGACAGGGAAGTACTTTGCCTAAGATCACAGAGGAAGACCTATGGAGCCCTTATTGAACTGTGACTGAGCTGAGGTGGGACCAGCTGGTGCCCAGATCTCATGGGCTCACTCAGATGGTAGAGATCTTAGAGATTGTCTTGGCCAGCATCCTCATTTTTACAGAAGGGGAAACAGAGGCTCAGGTTTCTTGGCAGAGCAGGAAACAGAACTCATCTCTTGACTCCCAGTTCAACTCCCTTTCAGTCAGGTTGCTGAAATCTATCCTTCCTCTGGACCATTGCCCTTCCAGAGCAGCAGCCTCCAATCTCCTAACTCAAGACAAGCAGTGAGGAGAGTCCACGGGGAGGGCATAGGCTATCCACAGCCCTATCTCAAGCTCTTCACTCCACTCCCTTTGGTAGGAAAGTTTGAGAAGCTGGAGATGGCACGTGCTTTAAGGGAAAAAAAGGGTCCTAGGGATGGGGGAAGCAGAGGTAACTCCAAGAAGGGATGGTTCTCCAGTAGTGACTCAGGGTCTGACTCCATCTCCTGCCTCATTCTACCTGAAGTTCCTTCTTCTCCAAAATCTTTCTGTTGAGGTAAGCAATGTTCAGAATTAGTCCTTTACTCATAGAACTGGAGAAGGGTTTCCCCCTCCATGAAGTAACCTAGGTTCTATCTTTCACCAGGTCTTTGAGCCTTGGGGCAGCTAGATGGTACGGGGAATAGAATGCTGGAAGTCAAGAAGAACTAAATTCAAATCCCACCTCATACCCCTACTGGCTGTGTGACCCTAGCTGAGTCACTTAATCACTCTCTGCCTCAGTTTCCTCATCTGTAAAATAGGGGTAATAATAGCATTTACCTCTCAGGGTTGTTGTAAGGATAAAATGAGATAAGACTTGCAAAGCACTTTGCAAACCTTAAAGCTCTATGTAAATGCTAGCCATTATTATTAATAATTACAATAATAATAATTATTATTATCACAGAGCTCTTTTCATGACTCATAAGGCAGAAAGAGTATTCATTCTAAAATCAAAGGATTAGGGTTCAAATCCTATCTCTGATGCTTACTTCCTAGGTGACTCCAGGTAAGTTACTTCTTCTCCAGTCCTCAGTTTCTTTATCTGTAAAATGAGGGAAGTGTACTTTATGGTCTTTGAGGTCATGTTCAGCTCTAGGCATATGAGCCTATAAGCTTTTAACTCAATCACCTCCAGGGCTCTGGGATATAGGAGAGTTTGAAAAGCTGAGAAGGACAAAAATTCTAGATTCAGAAAAGGTCCCGGGGTGAGGGAAGCAAAAACACACCTGACAAGGGATGGACCTCCAGCCAGGTCTCAGATGTGGTCTCCTCCCTGGGTTTTGAGTGGTCAATGCTCAGAACATCAAGGATCCTGGTTGAGTCATAACCAGAGTTGTGCCTCCATCCCCACCTCAGGTTTTGCCAGTCAGTTGCAATCTTAGCACTCTTTCCTTCTGGCTAAGAAGCTGGAGCCTAGGGTATGGGGGATCACCGGCAGTTCCTTTTACTTGTGCAAATTGCAGCTCCTCTCCAGCTTGCCACAGATGGTCTTCACAGCTTTCTGGAGCCAACAGAATTCTTTGAGCTTGTGATAAGCTTCTCGGGACTCACTCAAGTCCCTCCTCAGACATTGGACTGATAACCCATCCCGGGGCCCACACTGCAAAGCCTGCACAGCTCTGAATGATCTGCCAGAGATGTCCCTCAGCTGGCAATGCCTTTAAGATTCTGAAGTCACTTCTATATCTTGAGGAGGTTTCAGAGACAAGTCTGGCAGAGAACCATCCATTTACTTAAGTGAAAACTGGAGTTATTTAAGTCTACCCAAAGAGGTTCCAATTCAAATGACCACATCCAGGTAATAATGGTCTCCAGAAGCCAAGGGCAATGTTCCCAGTTATCAGTGTGGTTCTGCTGTTTGAGGCAGGAGAATGGGAATGGGTGCTATTGGGAGAATGGAGAAAGTCACAAGTCATTTTACTTGGGAGCCTAGAACTTGGAGAGGCTGAGGAGATGCAAGGTGAGTTAGATTAGAATGCAAAACCAGACTCTTGGTATTGACTACTGGGAGTGTGGCACAATGGATAGGGCACTGGATTTGGAGGGAAGATCTGGGTTCAAGTACTACCCTATACACTTACTAGCTGTGTGACTGTGTGCTAATCACTTCACCTTTCTGGGCCTTGGTTTCCTCATCTAGAAAATGACAGGGTTGGAGCCAATGGCCCCTATTGTTCCTTCCAACCCTAAATTTATGATCTTATGAATTTGTGGAAAGAAGCAATGAAAACAATGAAGGCAATTCCAGTAGGATGGCCTTCTACCCTTCTCATTCTCAGGGAACCAAAAGTTATGCTCAATTGAGGACTTAACTAGTTTTTACTTTCCATAGGAAATCAATGGCAAGAAAGTCAACTGTAGTATCAGTAGAGAAGGGGGTGGTGAGGGTTACAGCCTCATCACAGCCATTTTATAAGAGTTTCCAAGAAACATTGACAGAATTACCCTGGAATAATGAACTTGGAGATAGGAGAAATGTGGGTTTGAATGAATGGATTTTTTAAAGTGTTTATTAAGCACCTACTATGTGCCAAGCACTGTGCTAAGTGCTGCAGATAAAAACAGAAAAGTCAGACAGTCCCTGCTCACATTCTTTGTGAGGAGCTCACATTCTTAGGTTTGAATCTAAGACTTTCTAGCTGTGTGATTATAGGTGAGTCATTTAAGCTCTTTGGACCCACCTGCCATGCTTTACCTCATTCATGCCTTGCTCCAGATGCCTTCTCTTCCTTTCTCTATTCAGGGAAATTTCTCCTTCTTGATATCTACCCTGCTTTCTAGCTCACCTATATGTGTTTTCTTTTTCCATTAGAATATAAGCTTCCTAAGGGCAAGACTGTCTTGTTTGCTAATATTTGTATCCCCAATATTTAGCACAGCATTTAGCACATTTTAAGTGCTTAATGAATGGTCTGTCTTCATCTATTTAATAATCTATCTATCTTTCTCTCTATCTAATAATCTATCAATCTCTGTTTGTCTAATTATAAACCTCTAGCTGTTAGTCTGTCTAATTATCTATAAATCTTTTCATCTGTCTCTTTCTAATAATCTATGTCTGGCTATCAAATAATCTATTGATCTCTGTCTAACAATTTATATGTGTTTATCCATCTAGTTAGCTATCTCTGTCTCTATCTATTTAAGTATCTATATCTGTCTATCTAATTATCTATCTGTTTGTCTGTCTAACAATCTATCTATAAGTCAATCCAAATATCCATCCATCTATCTATCTATCTATCTATCTATCTATCTATCTATCTATCTATCTATCTATCTATCTATCTATCTAGAATCAATCACCAGTTATTTTTCAATCACCCACTATGTGTCAGGCACTATCCTAGGCTCTGGGGTTATGAAGATAGACATGAAACAAGGCCTGCCCTCAAGAAACTTAGATTTGACTGGAAGACACAACATATACATATAAACATATCTAAATAAGTCCATACAAAATTTATACCAAATAAATACAAATCTATTTTGAGAGGGAGGCACTAGCAGCTGGGTGGGATCAGAATGTACAGCAATGGGGAACATAGAGTATGGTCCAGAAATGCCTCAACATGCTGGCATATCTTGGGGCAAGAATTACCACTGACCTTTTCCCTTCCCCTCATGGCCAGTGAAAACTTGCAAGTTGCATGTCTAATGAGAATGTGAGTTAACACTCTTGCAATTGTGAGGGAGGAGGTCCTTTTGGGGAAGGGTCAATGGTAATGCTTAGTTATGCTGCCATAGCCAACTGACACTCCATGCATGCCTAGACTGTAGGTGAATATCTTGTAATCTTGTTGTGACTGGCACATAAGATAATAAATACAGGACCATAGATCTAGAGCTTAAAGAGATTTTAGGAGCCATCTAATCAAATTTTCTGAGTTTATATATGAGGAAACTGAGACCCAGAGAAGGGCAGCAACTTACCTATGGTCATACTGGCAGTAAGCAACAGAGTTAGCTTGAACTCAAATCCTCTGATTCCAGTTCCAGCCCTCTTTTCACTATACCACACATTCATAAGAAACCTTCAAGCACCACGCAGATGAGATAATATTTGTAAAGCACTTAACAAAGTGCCTGGTACATAGTAGGCACTTAATAAAGGTTTACCTCCTTCCCTTCTCCTTACCACACAAATGCCAGTTGTTATAACAATTGGAGCCCTGTAGCTATTTTCTCTGTGAGGGCACTTTAGGATTACTAATTCTTGACATTCAGCTAGGGGAAAAAAGACCAAAAGAAAATTGGACCTTGGAAGGCACACTTGGGGAAAGGATGAAGGCAAAGATTGATGAAGTGCACATGGAACTGCTCCATGTCCTTGGTTAAACAATTTAAAGAATTAGATTCCCTTAGGGATATGGAAAACTTTCCAATGGAGTTGACTTCTGATCCCAAGTCAAATAAATTGAAAATCTTTTCATAGATTAACTTCCTTTTTACAGGAAACTGACAAGGAAACTCCTTGGGGTTCAGGAATTTTTATCTCATCAACAAGCAAAATAGTCTCTAAGGATGGTCAACAAGGTGACTAGCACAGGGATATGCCCACAGTAGATGCTCTATAAGTGCCTATGGATGGATTGATGATGGAAATCAAAAGACTTCCCTATTTGGGGAAGTCCTGACTCTGTCTCCACCCAATTCCCCATATCCTCTGAGACATTATTTTCTCTCTGTGTTGGATGGCCTACTCATAGCATTTAGAACTGGAAGGGGCCTGAGGGCCGCCTCATTTTACAGAGAGGAAAACAGTCTCAGAGAGGTTGTGATTTGCCCAGGTTTTGTACAAGTAATAAGAATTAAAGCCAGTTTTTAATACCAGGTATTCCAGTGCAAGGATTAGCAATTACAGATGTGTCCAGATCAGTTTCTGAGATCATTTCAGGCCATATTCTATCAGCCCCAACCAGATGAGCCTTCTCCTCTCCCTATTCCTTTCCTGCTGCTCCTTTCTCTTCTGTCCCCATTTATTTTCCCTTTCTCCCTTCTTGTGTCATGGAATTCCATAAACTCTGAGATTTCATGATTCTTTATTTCTACTTAGATGCCTAGAACCAAAGAATTATCATTAAGGGGTCCAAGTCAACTTGGAAGGAGGCCCCTAGGGGAATATAGGAATCTGGGCTTGGCCCAGGACTGATTACTATTTTCAATAATGAGTCAGACAAAGGCAGAGGTATCATGTTCATCAAATTTACAGCTGACACAAAGCAGGAAGGAACACATCATAGGTTGGATGACAGGGTCGGAATCCAAAAAGATCTCAACAGGCTAGAAGGCAGGTCCAAATAGAATAAGATGTAATTGAATAGAGACAAATTTAAAGGCTTGCATTTAGATTTAAAAGAAATGCCTTCTCATTTTCAGGATGGGGAAAGCATGGCTAAATAGTGTTTCATCTGAAAAAAAAATCTAGAGATTTCTTGATGTGGGTTAATAGTGCAATAGGGAAACCCTCCCCCCCCAACTGATGATATCTTAGGTTGAATTGAGAGGCATAGTCTTCAGAACTAGGGGTCCTATTGTATTCTGTCCTAGCCAAAGTGCCTTTGGAATATCATGCTTCATAGTGAGCCCCAGATTTTAAGCAGTTGGTGGATGGCAATCAGAACAATGAAGGGCCTCAAGTTCATGACATATGAAGATCATCTGAAGGAATATTTAGCCTGGAGAAGATTCAAGGGGAACACTACAACTGTCTTCCAATGTTTGAAGGGTTGTCATGTGAAAAAGAGATTAGGTTCGGCCCCTGAGGGAAGAACCAGGAATGATGGGTGGGAAGTTGCTAAGAGGCATATTTAGACTTGAAGTCAGGGAAAAATTCCAAGCAATCAGGGATGCCCCAAAGTGGAATGGACTGCCTTGGGTGGGAGAGGGGCTTGTCATCATTGTGTCCTCTAAAGAAAGGCTGGAATGGAGCAGCTAGATGGTTCAGTGGATAGAGCACCGGCCCTGGAATTAGGAGTACTTGAGTTCAAATCCAGCCTCAGACTCGTAACACTTACTAGCTGTGTGACCCTGGGCAAGTCACTTAAACCCATTGCCTAGCCTCCCCCCCCCCAAAAAAAGAAAGGCTGGATGGCACAGCAGGGATTCTTCTTTGGGTACCAGTCAGAATACACAACCTCTAAAGTACCTTCCAATGCTGAGATTCAGTGATTTTTGAATTAGATCAAATACACTCTTCATTTGGAAAGAAGTTGTTGAATTGGGCCAACTGCCTTCATGAGTTGCTGGCAGGCTGGCTGGCTGGCTGTTGGAACCCTGCCTTGGTTGGCACTATTCAGGGGTTTGGGGTTCCTTCCTTCTAGCTAAACAGTCAGTGATAGCTTCACCCCTTGTGCTTTCCATTGCCTTCCTTTCTAGGGCCTCCCAGTGGGACTCTGCTACTTACCAGATGAGTGACCTTGGGTAAGTCACTTCTCCTTAATGGTGTTTCAGTTTTTTTTTATCTTTAAAATGAGTCTTTGGACTAAATCCTGAGTGTCTAACATAGGCCTGCAGGTC
This sequence comes from Vombatus ursinus, assembly GCF_900497805.2. NCBI lineage: Eukaryota > Metazoa > Chordata > Mammalia > Diprotodontia > Vombatidae > Vombatus > Vombatus ursinus. The sequence continues at coordinate 3,991,772 of NW_020954713.1, read as the reverse complement.
AAATGCAGCAGAGCCTGCCTGACTTCAGGATACAATCTGAGATTTTTAGCAAAAATATTTTTATTTCACCAATCATTGCACAAGTATGGATGGGGACAGTAGGTTATTGAATAGCCTGTCCACTATAACTTATGTTATATGCAGATGATTTTTCTTAGGTGTAATCGTAGCAGTCTTGGAGATCAGTTAACAATTGTGTAAAAAAAAAATGCCACTCACATGTATACATATTATGTGGTCCACTATTGAGCAATTTGTTTGTCCTCTAGGGGTGTTATATTCTATGGTTCACTTTCCCTCTCTTAGCCTCAATAAACTCAATTATGAAATAACAATCATAAATGTTGGGGCCTCTTCTAGTCCAGTCCCTTCATTTGACAGAAGAAACAGAGGCTCAGAAGGGTTAAAGGACTTTCTCAAGGTCACAGGGACAGCCAAGCTGGGATTCAAATGCAAATTGACTTCAAATTTAGTGACTTTTTTATGGTGCCACATCAACAATTCCAATGTAATTTATACAACCTAATCCTCATTGTTGTAAGGAAAGCTCTTTGTAAATATTTCGGTACTACAGAAATCAGACAATCAATAAGCATTTATTAATACTTACTATTTGCTGGGCATCGTACTAAGTGCTGGGGATACAAAGAAAAATTAAATTCTAAGCTTTCTTGGGCATGTGGATTTGGCCAAGAGTGAGGTTTTCAGATGTCTGGATTTTACTGATTTTGGTGACAGGTCCTGGTTAATGACAGAGCAGGGGGAAGTGGAAAAAGTCTAAGTTTGTCCCAGAGTCTGGTTTGGAAATCTCCAGCCATGACTTAGAGAAATCAAATGTAAAATGTAGTACAGACTTGAGAAATCTTCTAGTGCATTAATCAATGGACCTGCTTGAGAGCAGGGACTGTTTTTTTTGGGTTTTTTTTGTTGTTTTTTTGTTGCTTTTCTTTGTATCTGAAGCCCTTAGCACAATGCCTGGCACACAGTAGGTGCTTAATAAATATTTATTGACTAGCTTATGGCCTGGAAATTGACATCCTCATCTTCTCTTTATTCCATAGAAATATCCTGTCTATTTATCCCAGTCTATATTCATCCACAACCACACTGGACATGCAACCTGCAAGTTTTAACTGTCCATAGATACAAAGGTAGCATGAAATAATGAGATAATACTAAGAACATCTAGCACTTGCATAGTACTTCATGGTTTGCAAAGCACTTTACAAAGTTGTGATCCTCACAATAACTCTGTGAAGTAGATGCTATTATTGTGAGATGACTGGAAGTTGCAGACAGGTACATTTAGGTTTGATGTCAAAAAAAGACTTCCTAACAAGGAGAGATATTCCTAAATGGAAAGAGCTACATTGGGAAGTAGTGGGTTAACCTTTATTGGAGGTCTTAAAATAAGTTGGATGGCCATTTTCTGGGTATATTGTACTAGGAATTCTTTTTTTGATATGAGTTGGGAAAGTTGGTTGCTGAGGTTCCTCAAACCTGAGATTCTGTGAGATGACATGGACAGGTCACTGTACCCCTAGGACAAAGTTGATGACATTGCAAACTGGGAGACCCTTTTCTGCTACCTTCTTCAAATAGCTTATATTTATCATTTACTCATAAAAGTGATAAAACACTTTACTCACAATAGCCCCAAATGGAATATGTGCACAGAATTACAATTCCTATTTTTACAAATGAGAAATCTGAGACTGAGAAAGGTGAAGTGAGATTGCACAACTAATAAATGGAGAAAATAGGACTCAATCCTAGGTCTTCTGACTGAGTGTCTTGTCCTTTCTACTATACCAGACTTCTTAGACCAAAAATGCCTTTCTCTAGTCACCACTCCCCTATATGTTATCTCTCCTTATTGGAATATAAGCTCCTTGAAGGAAGGGGCTATTTCTCTTTTACCTGGAACATAGTAAGTGCTAAACAATTGCTTTTTCATTGATTTACTCTATAATTGACTGACTGATCCATTCATTCATTCATATCACACTATGCACCATCAACCCAAGGAAAGTTTCACTCACACTGGAAGAACTAGTTTCTTTCTGAACCAACTTCCTCCAAAGGTTTCTAACAAAGAAGATACTAACAAGGAAAATCAGCAGAGGACTGTATTTCTTTCCAGCCTTTTTAGATCTAAAATTTGGCCCATTTAGAGTCCTGAAACCCTAAGGTTGTGATTTCCCCCCTACCAATCCCAATATGGAGTAGCTCTATGAATTTGGTAGCCCTACATCCCCTATGAAGTCCTCTTTGACTAAGACAATTAACATAGACCTCTCCTTTCTCTGACCTCTACTAATATTTATAACCTGAACCACACTTTATCACATGAAACTGTAAGCCTCTTTGTGATGCTTTCTCTTCATTTACCTCAATTACCCAGCTAAGCTGTGGGTGCCTTGAAAGCAGCTATGGGATCAATGAGCTTTAAGGGACTGTGGTGACTCTCTAGTCCATCCTCTTATTTTTACAGATGATGAAACTGAGGCTCAGAGAGGTTGTGAGTTGCCCAGGGTCTCTACAGCAAGTGATTATCTGAAGAAAGATTCAAACCCAAGTCTTCCTGACTTCAAGTCCATTCCTATCATAGGAATATGGATTCAAAGAGGAAGAGGACTTTAGTGTTCATCTGGGCCAACCCTCTCATTATATAGATGAGGAAACAATAGGCCAGAGACATGAGAGGACTTATCCATGGCCAAATAGGTAACAAGGGGAAGAGTCAGGTTTGAGCCCAGGTCATCTGATTCCAAATTCAGCATCCTTTTTATTAAACTGCAGCTCAAGGTCAAATAGTTTTTTAACAGTTGAGCCAGGATTCAAATCTAGGTTTTCTGATTCCAAGTCCTCCTCTTTTTCTACTCTGCCACATCTCCTGAATATTTTCTCCTAAGAGTTTATTAGGTTTGATTTTCTTCCATTCACTCTGAAAAAAAAGTTGTTATAACAAAGATTTGTTAAAAGGTTAGCAAAACCAATCAACCAGGTTTGACAACATATATATTTTATGACTATAGCTCCCTTCCCTCCTCCCCCACAACACATCTCTCCAATGGAGAGAGGGAGATCGATTTCTTCATCCATTCTCTGGGGCCAAGATTGGTCTCTGTAATTAGATAGCATTCATCATTTTTATTGTTCTTTCCATTTGCACTGTTATACCCAGTGTATATTATTTTTCTGGTTCTGCCTTTCTCACTCTATATTAGATCATATTAGTCTTCCCATGTTTCTCAAATTTTTAATATTTGTTGTTTCTTATGAGACAGCTTGGTGGCACCGTGGGTAGAGTGCTGGACTTGGAGTCAGTTATTTCGGTTCAAATCCTGCCCCAGAGACTTACTAGCTGTGTGACCCAGAGCAAGTCACTTAACCTCTGTCTGTCTCAGTTTCCCATCTGTAAAATGGGGATTATAATAACACTTGCCTCCTAGGGTTATTGTGAGGATCAAATGAGATATTTGTAAAGTACTTTGCAAACCTTAAAGCATTATATAAATGCTAACTATTATTATGGTTAGTTAATTGATATTACACACAATTTTTAAAAAATCTATTTCCCACATGATGTGCATATACTGCATTTCTATTCTTTTCTATGATGAAAAGTACTGATGTTAAAATATTTTGGTATAAATGGAAGCTTTCTTTATGCTTTTAACTTATTTTAACATATATGCCAATGGGATCTCTGGGTCAAGGGGTATGTACTTTAGTAACTTTTAGGCATTTCAAATTGCTTTCTAGAATGGCTAGACCAGTTCACAGCTCCACCAACAGGGTAATGGTATTGTTGTCTTCCTATAGCCCTTCTAACACTATTTCCATCTTTTGACATCTTTGCTAATTTCAGGGTGTCAGAGGAAATCTGAGACTAATATAAATTTCTCTTATTATTAGTTACACAGAGCAATGTTTACTGTGATTTTAGTAGTTTGCAATTCTTTCGAGAACTGTTTTTTCATATCTTTTATCCAACTATTCATTGGGGGAATGGCTCTTGGTCTTTCATATTTGTCTTAAATTTCTATATGTATTTGATATCAGAATTTTATCACAGACATTCAATGGGTTTTGCAGACACCACTACTGAAAGCCTAGACTGGCAGACACCTATGCCACTCTACTCTCTCTTCTACTATTGCTCTTGGACCAGCCATCCATGACCAAGTCAAACCTATAATATACTCTGACTTCAGCGTTGATAAAGAGCCTCTAGGCAGAGTTACCTTCTGGTTATTTGCAGACCAGGGTCCAAAAACAGGAGGGAACTTCTGTTCTCTGAGCACTGGAGAGAAGGGAATGATTACAAGAGGTCTTGCTTTTACAGAGTCATTACTGGGTTTATGTGTTAGCATGGTGACTTCACACACCATAGTGGCACTAGTGACTAGTCTATCTATGGGGAAAATTTGTGGATGAGGGCTTCATTCTGAAGCTGTCTATGGACAATTTTCATAAGTTTTGTTTTGTGCTGGTCTTAACCACCAAATCATTTCCCTATAGCTAGGGAGAGAACCCTCCCACCACCACTCCAGTCTGCCCTCAAACCCTGTAATCCTTGTGCTCTTACTTGCTGCAATTCTCTTTGGATTTCATTTTCCCTTTCCTTCCACATATCAGACTAGATGTCAGAGTTAAGATTAGCATTATGAAATTTTAAAAATGAAATGAACAAAAGCAAAAGATAGTCAATAAAAATTCCTAATAAACAGTTTTCCTTTTTAGCCTAGCTGCATTGATTTTGTTCATGCAAAAGCTTTTCAATTTCATGTAATAGGGATGGTCTGTTTTATCTTTTGAGTTCTCTTCTTTCCCTTGTTGCACTAAGAATTTTCCCCAGGCATCGCTATGAAAGGTGGTACTATCCCTTTTCTTCCATTTTTAATGATGTGAATTTTTATATTTTGATCATTTTGTCTTTTAGGGCTTAAATGAGGTGGGGTGCAATTGTTGCAGCATTCTGGGATGTGAATGTGGTCCTAAAAAAAGGCCCTATCTTAGTTGAGGTAAGTCAAGTCACATGTGACCCTAAAGAAGGGCCCTGAGAGAAGGGAACTCTACCTGCTTGCTTCCTTAATATTTTTCACTGGTAACTTTCCAAACAATGACCTGAATTCTTATAGTCTCTTAGGAGAAGCTCTCTGTGCTTGCTATAGAGAGAGAAGATTAGGCTACTCCCTCACTCTTTCTCTAAGTTAATGGTTTCTTTCTATTAGGAATATAGAGCCAAGTGTCTGGGCTTTCCTGTCATCGTACACCTTGGGTCCCTCTCACCTTGAAGGATGAGAGAGAGAAGCCTTTAGCAGCCGAGCGCCAGTTATCATGATGTTATACAACCCCAGCATGTTGCCAATGTTTTTATATAATCCTCTAGTTCTCCCCATAAAACAGCCCATAACACCCTGGCAAATAGATTTCAATGGAGCTGTATGCTCTTACAGGGATACACTGTTCTGCGGTGATGAGTCACATTGATGAAATAGCCAAGATTAAGCTTCAACTCAACTTTTCCCTGTTTCCCCTCTCCTCTTTCTCTTCCTCCCCCACCCTGGAGGAATAGAAAAGGACAGAAGAACCATAAGCCTCATTGCAACATCACTTCAGGAGGAAAATCACTGAGTTGTGTGTGTGATGAGAAAGAGCTTATGAAATAAGGATGATGCCCTATGCTCTCTCAAAGAGAATTTTGGAAGACCACATAAAGATTTAAACAGCATAGCATGCAGGTATGGGAGGTATTTCACAGATCTGAGTGAAAATCCTGTTCCAAGACTTCTGGGGAAATGAGCCCACCAAGAGTTCCTGCCTTGACTTAACTAGACACACCAAGGGTTCCAGCCCAGCCCTAACCAGACCCACAGCAGGGGCACTTAACCTTTTTTGTGGCATTACAGACCCCTTCGGCAGTATAGAAAGGGTTATGAGCACCATTTCAGAATAACATTTTTAAAGGCATAAAACAATATACATAAGAGTATGAAGGAAATTAAGTATATTGAAATACAGTTAAAATATTTTTTAAAAGTAAGGTCATAGATTTTAAGTTCAGTATCTCTGAACCAAGGTTCCAGGTCCCTGCCCTTGCCAGAATCACTAAGAATCCTGGCCCCTGCCCTCATGAGGCCCGCTAACTAAGGGTTCCTGCCCAGGTAAGAATGGGAGATTAAAGGTTCCTGCATCACTTTCACTGTTCCTGCCTTTCTCTAACTAGACCCACTATAAATTCCTATCCAAACTTCACCCTGGATTACTGCCCTGGCCAAACTGTACCATTAAAGGTTCCTACAGAGGTTTAGTGATACCCATTGGTTTCTGCACAGGTCAAATAAAATCCTTCAAGGACTTTTGACTTGACTTAACTAGCTACAGTATGCGCTCTTGTGTTGTCTAAATGTATCCAACACTAGTTTTTACCTTGGCCTTTCTGACCCTCTAATACAGGAGTTCTTAATCCTGAAGGATCTATAAACAAATTTCATAGGGGACAGTGGATTTAAAAAATTGAGAATTTTTTTTCATTAGAATTGATTTTCTTTTTATTTTATGCAGTTAAAACTATTGTTCTGAGAAGGGGTCCATAGACTTCACCAGTCCACCAAAGGGATCCGTGAAACAAAGAAGGTTAAGAATCCCTGCCCTAAGAGGTCCTGCCCTCCCCTCCAGAAGGAAATGCAATCTATAGATGGTATAGTAGGAAAAGTTCTGGGTTTATGGCCAAAGAACAAAGATTTCAAATTCTGGCTACTCCACAGACTGTGTGACCTTGAGCAAACAACTTCATCTCTGTGGGCCTTTGTTTCCTGATCGGTAAAGAGGGCAGAGGTGAATTAGATGGCCTCTGCATTCCCTTCCAGCTGTAAGACTAGGATTCTCTATTTCCTAGACTCCAGTATAGAAAGTATCATGGCATGCTCCAGACTAGAAGTCTGCTTCCCCAGGGGAAGCTCCCAGACAGCTCCCTCCTATATTCCTGTTACTGCATGGGGGAAACTTACAGGTAAGAGACTGGTTGTGTATAAATATAAGGTAGCCCTTTTCAATCTTTCTGGAGCTGTCACTACATAAAACTGCTAATGGTGTAAACACACACACACACACACACACACACACACACACAAATTTTCCTCCTTCCTTGGTGTCTCAGTGCATCACAGAACCAGCAGCCCACCCCACCTCTAGCACCAACACCATCCCAGGACCCCTTTCTCTTCCTGCAGCACAAAGTGGGGGAAGTGCAGGTTTCCATCATATGGCCTTACTTGAGTGTGAATTGCAGTGACACTAATGTAGATTTATCTTCCAGACTGATCCTCCTCTGACCAATCGATGGAAGAAAGTTCAATGTCATTTTAAAACCAAGTTGATAATGGATGTTTCAAGGGCCCTGAAGCTTAAAGTCACTACTGTCAAAGTAGCCTTACCTAGGGGCCCATAGGTAATAATGTGACAATCGCCCCCCCATCTTTGGCTTTGAGTTTGCTCTTCTCTTAGCCTGTTCCCCAATCTTCCAGAATTTTTTATTGAAGGTTTTCCCAATATGGCTCACTATAAGGGCAGAGAGCAAAGGAGTGGGGAATGGGGATATGGGGATGGGAATGGGGGAAAGCAGCACTTTCATTTTTGGGGAAATCAAAGCGAATTTGAGGGCCAGTTCTGAACCTGGGAGACCCTGAAAGCAATGAATGCCTCGCATACCACAGTTACGTCTGCGTGTCTCTGGACTGGCTCTCCAAATCTTTTATGTTTCGTGCCCTCTCTTTCCACTTCCCGACTTTATCATTTCTTTTAAAGGGAGGGAAGGAGAGAGCAACTTGTTTCCCTAACCGTTCGCCTTATAGCTGCTGAGCAGAAAACAGCACCTTCCTTCCCCAGACAACGTCCTTCTCTGCTATGAAGAGTCTATGGGAACCATCTCAAAAGTTCTCACAAGATACCAATTTGGAGTAAGCCCTGTCTCAATATTTATTGAGTAAATCAATGAAGGATTCGCATGCCAAGCGGAGACCTGAAAAGCACAGAAGCCAGGAGGCTAACTCCTCTGTCCACCCCCACCCTCTTCTCAGAGGTTGACTTCTTCTCTAGGAAGACCTAAAAAGGCTAAGGGGAGTCTCGTTTCCCTTTCCCTTAAATACAGACCCAATCCTGCCTATGTCCAGAGAGCTGTCCCTGGTGCCTGTTCCCCATGCAACACAGGCGGGACAGTGCACCCGCGCCCCCTCGGGGTAGACGCGCGCTCTCACTGCGCCCTTTCTGGTCTCCCAGCCCCCCTCCCCGTTCCTCCCTGCAGCTGGCCTGGTCCCGCGCGCCGCTCACCATTGAGCTGGTTGTAGACCACCTCCTCCAGGTGGTCGAGCCGCTGCAGGATGGCCTCCCGGTCCAGGATCACACCCGCCCTGGTGTGCCGGCTGCGCACCCGGCGGTCGGCGCTGCGCACTATCTGCACCAGCTCCTGGGAGCGGTCCTGCAGCCGGCAGTAGACGGAGAAAAGAATGATGCCCACGAACACCAGGATGTTCACCGTCAGCAAAGTTTTGATTTTCCTGGCCACCGCCATGAACGCGACTGGGGCGGGGGCTGCTTCACCCGCGGGACATCCCCGCCTCTCCACTGGCCGCCGCAGTTTCTGCGCGGCCAGCCGCCCCGGGCACCATGGGCTGGCGCCGGAGTCCGCGCCGCGCCCCCTGTGCCCGCTGGCCGCGGCTGGACCCTGGACGGGGAGGGGCGGGGCAGGGAAGGGCGGAGTACGGAGTTCCGGGAGCGCAGCCGGTGGGAGCTATCCCCTTCAGCACCACTCTACGTTGCTCTAGCCGGCCCAGTCACACCTGCGGCCCCAGCCACCGCCTCTGGCCCACGGCCCGGGTGTTGTGCAGCTACAGCCGCCCTCCTGTCGAGCCGCCGCTGCCCAGCCCCGAGCTCAGGGCGCAGGGCGCAGCGCGGAGCGCAGCCGGCATCCTCCGGAGGGGCGCAGCCTAGCCTGCAGCCCCAGGGAGACAAGGACGTGGGGAGCCGCGGCTTTGGGAGCAGGGAGGGCTGGGCCCAGGGACACTAGGGTACTGCGGAAACCTCCGGGGTTGGGCTGGCCAGGGCCAGGTCCAGAGGTGAAGGGACCGAGGAGGAAGACTAGAGAGGGCGAGGCGGCGGGCTGGCAGGCTCCGCGCGCTCTCAGCCTCTGCCGGTTCCAGCCCTCCCCACAGCCACAGCGCCGGTGCGGAGTGACGCGGCAGCCCCGGAACTCATCAGCATGCACACAGCGGAGCACCCTCTGCCTCTGCCTCCTCCCAGTCCCCGCCCCCCTCCGCCCCTCCTCTGCCCTCCCCAGCCCTGCCCGCGGGGTTCCCGGGGGCACCCAGCATGCTGGGACAGCCGCAGCGGGGTTGAACAGGCCTGGTCAGGGGGCAAGGCCATCTCCAGTCTAGTGCAATGAGTTAACAACGCTCTGCTGCCCGTGGAAGGTGCGAGCTAGACACGCTCAGATGGGCTACTGAAACCAAAGGCATCTAAGGACATTGGAAATACCCTCTCGGGCAGCCCCCAGTTCTTCCAGTCCTCTCTCCGACACCAGGAGAGCGCCTTTCATCCTCTGCGAGCTCCAGGTGAAGGGCACATATGGTCTTCCCTGAGACTGTAGGGACAAAAGGGAAGCAATAAGACAAGTCTGTGCCAGGGCCTCTCTCAATCCTGTCGCCGTGGTCCCCTTTGACCCTTCCCCTTCAGCGTGGTTGCGGCCATGTCTGTGGGAGTCATAGGAATACCCAAAGGATAGAGTCTGTGGGGAAAATCTTACTACCCAGTTATGTAGTCACATAGCTCCTGCCCCACCCCTCAACCCCCTTTCCCATCTCTCATTGTGGCTACCACTTGACTGGGACTTTTTTGAATGAAAGAAGGATACCCCCTCGGGTGGCATGTAGGGCAGGACCTCTCTCTGTGTGGCCTTATTCTGGGGAGAAGAGAAAGACCAAGATGGGTCTGGCAGGGACCTGCCCCTTGAACTAAATCCTACAAGAATCAACAATACTAGGTCTAGGCAAAGGCCAAAGCTGCCCATATTTAGGGCACAATAAAGCACCTAGAACTTCAAACTCCACCTCAGGAAGGAAATGGAGGAGCTTTGGTTAACAGAAATGTGCCTTTCCCTGCTTCTCCTCCTTTCCCTAAGAATATGGAGAAATGAGTTTATTATGAGGGCCCCTTAATTGTCTATGCTCAGTAACAAGTTGGAACCCTTAGCTGAATGAAACAGACATTAAAGATGGTGGGCCCCACAGTGTTTTAGTTCCACTGATGCTGTCCCTGTTGAAAAATTGTGTTTCCTGATACTCCTGTCAGGAAATAGCCATTTGCTTTTTTTCTTTTTAATACACTGACCACTCAAATTTGTCTTGTTATATGTGCTTAAATAATTCAGATTATTGTTGTAATATATATTCATGTGGGCATGGTCAACTGAAGAAGAAGTTTTCCATTGTTATCATCAGTACTCAGGGGATCAAGGCATACACAACAATTCTATTTAAACTCTAGATTGAAAGGACAAAAATGCCACCTGTCTTATATCAGATTTTTATTAGATATGATGCTATTTGGAGGTAGTCCTGAATTAGCAAGTATGTGTATCAGAGTTCTGTTGGCTTGGAATGCAATCATTATATGGCATCATGAGGTTTACAAATTTAAATCTCAGAACAACCTGGGAGCTAAGTGCTACCAGTACTCCCATTTTTCAGACGAAAGACTTGAGGCTGGCAGATATTAAGTCACATAGCTAGCAAATCTGTGTAACAAGATGTGAATTCTAGTCTTCCCTAATCTTCTGACTGGAGTCCTGCTCACAAACCAGTTGACTAGGGTAATAATTTGTGAAGTTAATTCCATGATTGTAATCAACTGAGTGGGAAAGTATTGACTAACTCTATCTTCTTCCTGAGGAATGGAATGTGTATAGGCAAGGTGAGAGAAATTTAATTATGCTATCACTTACTGGCAGATACAACCGGCCAAAGAAGGCAGGATGTATTTGTCTTGAACAAACAAATGACTGGAGTTGACAATAGAAATTTTGACATTAACCTCTACTGGATCTTTAGCTTTAGGACAAATACATGCAAGCCTGTCAAATACTTCTCTATGCTGAACATTATTTTTTCCTATGACTGTTCTGCTATCCTAATTATACATGAATTCTACAGCATGAGCAGGGACTTTCCTGATCTTTTCAATTATTAGCACCCTCTCTCTTTTGAAATGACTCTGTATAACTTTGCATATGCTCTGTTTTTATTCATCTACTTACATATTGTTTGAGAGTCAGCATAGCATGGGGAATAAGAGCTTACCTCAGAGCCAGGAAGGTCAGGATTCAAGTCCTGACTCTGACACTTACTGTCTACATAATCCTGGGCAAGTCACATAATGTCTCAGGGTTTTTGATGATTTCTCTAAGAATATAAGTTGAATAAATGGTGCCAACCTGAAGGGGTAGAGTGAATTTCATCACTAGGAAAGTGGCAGTGAAATTATAGGTCCAATCTCTATTTCTGTTCATATTTTATATCCCTTCATTTGAAAATAAATTCCTAAAAGTCAGGGGTTTAGTTTTTTCTTTGTTTCCCTAGCACCTAGCATGGGGATAAGCTACAGATAGTCTTTGGGCTATTTGTATACTATCTGTTTGTTTTCGGGAGCGGGCCATGATTTCATCAGTATAGGGGACTCTGGGACACTGGCATGTAAGGAACACTTGATATATGCTTGTTGACTTCCTGACTTTCAGAGGTTAAATGACTTCTACATAGCCAATATTTGTCAGAGACAGGATCTGAACCCAGGTCTTTCTGACTCCAAGCTCTATCCATAACTCTATACTGTCTCTCATCTTTCACTTCATATTGAATTAAATTGAATGAATAAGATAATTCAGTACTATAGTCTCTACTGGATATATGGCCACATCACACTATGCCTCTTACATCTTTATATGTAAAGGTTTTATCCCTGTCACTCCTCAACCACCCCACTTGCCAACATCTTCTGTTGGCTGTGGTAACCATGCTGCCACTCAGCTACACGTGGCATGAGGCCACAGGTTCCCCACCCCTGCTCTAGGCCCATTGTGGTTGTATATAAAAGTATTCTGAAAAAAAAAAGGAATGTAACAGCCATTTTGTAGTTAAGGATACAAAAGCAGACAATGACTAGGAAACATTCTGGGAATAGGATGACAGGAACATAGATTTGGAGCTGGAAAGAATCCTAGAGGTTAACTAGTTCAACTCCACCAACCCATTTTATAGATAAGGAAGTTGAGTCTCTGAGAATTTAGAAAAGAAACCCCCATCTTCAAGCATCTGGTTAGCTTTCTCAAGCCAGAATCATCTGAAGACTATAGTCAAAAGTCCACTAAAACCCAAGAGCTTAACCTCAAGTAAGATTTTAGGATCATATTGACAGAACTGGAAGGGGCTCTAGAGAGCACCAAGTCCTGTCCCCTCATTTTATAGATGGGGAAAATGAGGCATTGAAAGTTTAAGGACTTTCCCAGGGACACACAGCTAGTGAGCGTCTGAGGCATGTTTGGAAACCAGGTCTCTCTGAGCCCAACCCTAGTGCCCTATCCACTATGGCATGTGGCCTGTCAAAGAATATGAAGAAAGAGACAAGGAATTCATGTAATCAACAATGACAACCTGAGTCAACTTGGGATAAAAGGAAAGGACAGTGTGAAAAGAGGATCCCTAACCCTTTGGAGTAGTACACTTCCAAGTCTTCAGTTTCATGAATCCAGGACAATCAGGTTTCTGTTTTCTGATGACCAGGAATGAGACTTGGTTGCTGGTGAACCCAACAATTAAATTATCTAGACTTGGTTATCAATTTAGAAATTACTGAAACCACTACTCCCAGACTTCATCATATCCTAGAGGAGGCTCTAGGTTCTTAAAAGCTATGCTATTAGAATGCAAACTTATGCCAGATCCTACCAAGATGGAAAGTCTTTGAGTGTGAAAATGGTGGACTGTGCATCTGCTGACCAAGAAGCTACACAAGTAAGTGGGAAGAGATAACAATCAGTAGGTGATCAGTCAATCAACAAGCATTTATTAAGCCATCTGGGTCCAGTAGCAAAATATAGATCAGGATGACTGGAGATAGCCTCAAGAGAATAAATAAAAGGTAGATAAATACAAAGCAGTTAGAGACAGAGGGTACTAGCAATTTCAGGAATAAGAAAAGGCTTTATGTAGGTGATGCTTCAGCTGAGTTTAGAAGGAAGTGAAGAATTCTACAGAGTGGAGTTGAGGAAGAAGAACATTCCAGACATAGGGAGACAGCCAGTGTGAAGGTATATATATATAGAGAAAGAGTGCCACTTGTGAAGAACAGAGGAAAGACCAATTTGGCTGGACGATAGCATGTGTGAAGGGTGGCAATATGTATCAAGATTGGAAAGAGAGGTGGGAGTCAGGCTGTGAAGGACTTTAAATGCCAAACATAAGAGTTTATATTTTTTCCTATAAGCAATAAGAAACCACTATGGCTCATTGAACAGTGGACTGTGCTTAAGGAGAATTTCCTTAGTAGTTGTATTGATGATAGATTAGAGATGGAAGAGATTTGAACAAGGAGACTTCAAGAGGTGATGAGAGCCCGGACTAAAGTGGTAGCTGTGTGAGTAGTGAGAAGGAGATGGATATTAGAAAGATGCTATAGAAGTGGAAATGGCAAGATCTGGCAACTAATTGGAGCAAAGGTAGGGAAAGTAAAGAATCAAGTATTATGCTGAGGTTATAAACTTAGGATACTGGATGAATGCTGATGCCCTTAACAGAAAGAAGGAATTTATATGGCATAGCTGGACTTGGAGCCGAAGATCTGAGTTTAAATCCTACCTCAATCACTTACTAGCTATCATACTGGAAATAAATTATTTAACCTTTCTGGGTCCTAGTTTCTTCAGTTGTAAAATAGAGTTAACAGCACTTCACAGAGTTATTGTTTGGATCAAATGAGGCAATAGATAGAGCAAAGCCAAGAGTTCTATATAAATTCTAGCTATTATTATTTTCTGGTCTAACTGCTCATTTTGCAATGGAGGAAACAGAGGCTTAGAGAGTTTATGTGACTTGTCCTCAGTCACACAGGTAGTAAGAAGCAGAAGAGGACTTTGAACCCAGAAACCTATCCAAACTCTCCAGATACAGTGGCACTGAGGCACACGTTGGTGTCACTGTCAGTAAAGTGAGTTGGGACACAGAAGAAAGGATCAAGGATAGGAAGGATAGAAACCAAGGTCAAATGATGCTCTCTTAGTGCCAGACCTTCCTTCCTCTAGAAATGGGGAATCTTGGGCAGATGCTAAAGAGAAATCTGCTGCTTCCCAGTGTTCGTAAGTTTCCAGTGTTATGCCTCCCACTTTGAGGTGGGCTTGGGGATGTGTGTGCTTTTAAATGGAAATAATTGTATTTTAAAAGTGGACTGTAAATAGGAGGGCTTCTCACTCCTTTTCCCACCATGTCTATGATACGGAATTTGAAATTTTCCTTCTTTTTTCCAAATGATGAACCCTTAGTTCATCACCCAAGGGTGGACACATTCACAAGTTTACAAATACAATTAGACAGCATCATCAGAGGCAGGCTGACTATAATAGTCAACGAATTAATAGCCCTCCCCTGCTGGCCTCCCCAGTGACAGAATGCAAAACACATTCAGCAGCTGTACCACAGCATCAGGCAGAACTCCCAGCTCCCAATGACTTCTTTCTAAAAACCTCATTTTCCTTTTATTATAATGGAAATGAAATCTGTATCTATTTCAGATTGGCTTGAACATTTGCAATCTGCATCCATCTCTCTTTCGCCCCAGCAATGCCCCTAAAGAAAAAATACTCTGTATCCTCAGGAGAATGTAAGCTCCAGGAAGGCAGGGCTGGTGTATTTCCAATGCCCAGGGCAGTGCCTTTTACATTTCAGAGGTGCTTAATAAGTGCTGACCTGAAATAAATTGAATGTCATCATCTTCCTCCAGGTCAAAAAGACAAAAAGATCATGATTTCCACTCAGCCAAAAACTTACAAGTCAAATCAATGCATTTATAAATAGCCTACTAAGTGACAGGCACAATGCTAAGTGCTAGGGATCAGAGAGAGATAGCAGTTCATCTGAAAAAAAAGAGACCTGGGGCATTTGTGGGCTCCAGGACCTATGTGAATCAAAATTTGTCATGTGGTAGTTGAAAAAGCTAATATAGTCTTACGCTGTATTGAGAGGTATAGAGTCCAGGACTAAGGAGGTGATAGACCCATTGGATGCTGTCCTAATCAGACACTTGTATCATGATGTTCAGTTCTTGGCACCACTGTTTAAGAAAGACATTGATAAGTATCTGGAAGAGGCCAGCTGGGATGGCAAAGGTCCTGGAGTCCACACCATATAAGGATCAGATAAAGAGTTGGAGGATTCTTAGTCCAAAGAAGAGAAGACTTAATGTGGGTGTGACAAGTGGTTCCAAATATCTGAAGAGCTATCATGTGGAAGAGACAATCAAATTGCTTTGCTTGGCCTTGGAGGCAGAACTTGGAACAATGAGGAGGAACTAAAGAAGTAGATTTAGGTTCCATGTAAGGAAGATAAATTGGGGGAAAAAAACTTCCTAACAATTAAAGCAAGGACTTTTTTTTTGACAATGAGGGTTAAGTGCCTTGCCTAGGATCACACAGCTCGTAAGTGTTTGAGGTCAAATTTGAACTCAGGTCCTCCTGACTCCAGGGCCAGCGTTCTATCCACTGCACCACCTAATGACCCCTTAAAGCAAGGATTCTTAATCTTTTTTTTTCTTGTTTCATGGAACTGTTTGTTGATTATCTCCAACTTATCTTGTGTATATTTTGCTTGTGCATAGCTGTTTCATGCTGTCTTCTCCATTAGCTTGTGAGCTCCTCAAGAGCAGAAATTGTCTTCTACCTTTCTTTATATTCCCAGTGCTTGGAGCAGAACCTGGTACATAGTAGGAAATAAATGCTTATCAATCAACCTTTGAAAGTCTGGCGAAACCTCTACCCCCTCTCCCTGTCTCAAAATCAGGTTTTTAATTGCATAAAACATAATCTGTAGGATTGCAAAGGACACCACTTATATTGAAATACAATTATCAAAGTATATTTTTTTAAAGTTCATGGATCCCATGTTAAGAGTCCCTAGAATTAGGGTCATCCCAATGTGGAATGGGCTACCTGAAATGTGGTGAGGTCCCCCTCAGTAGAGATTAAGAAAGAAGTTGTCTATCTACCTACTGGAGATGTTGTGGAGGGGAGTCCTTGTTTCGGTGCAGGTAACACCAGATGTCATCTGAAGTCCCTTCCAATTCTTGGATTCTAGTATTCTGTGAGATTTTTAAAATGCAAGATGAGTCAGTTGGAGTTTTACACTTGGGGAAGTCTCTGTCTCTCACGAGGAGGTATAACTCTTTTCACTATGATGTCAAGCAATAGTCTCAACAGTCTCCAATCACCTACACAAACAATTCAGATGTGATCAGCCTATGAAAATAAACACGACAGGAATCACAACCAGACAGAGGCTCCAAGAAATTGCTCAGTTTTTTCCTGCACAAACATGACTCTGCTGTCTTTTGCCACTTTTAATCTCCTCAAGCTTTTATTATCCTTTCCAGAGACTAGGATCACTGTCCTCCCTGCTAATGTCTCTTGGGCGAGGGGCTTTTAGTGTCAGTTGCTTGTAAAAATGTTTGTCAGCAGCGCTGGCTAATTCTTAAGCTGAGTCAGTGTTAAATGACAGAGCGGTGAATGTACTTGCAGGAGACAGTGGATCCAGCCTGCCTCTTTTATCTTTGTGCTGGCTCTGGGGCTCAGTGATAGGTTGCCAATGGGGAAAATGCGGATGTCCAGGTTCCAAAGCAGGAAACTAGAAAGCTCTTTGTTTCTAAGTGAGGGAAAGAGAAGGAAGTAGAAAAAAATAAGGGGAAAAAATAGGATAGAAAGAAGGAAGGAGGAGGGATGGAAGATAAGGGAATAGCCAGGGAAGGGTAGGGAAAACAAGGAAAGGGAAGGAAGGAAGAACAAGTGGGGTAAGGAAAGAGAAAGGGAAGAGAGAGAAGGGAAAACAAGAGGAGAAAAAGGAAGGGACAAAGAGGGAATGGAAAAGAGAAGAAAACTCAAAGAAAGAGAAGGGAAGAGAAGACATGTAAAAGGAAGATAAGACAAGGGAAGGGAAGAAGAGAGGAAGGAGGGAAAGAGTTCGTGATCACTGTCATTATCCACATGAGGATCTCTAAAGTGAGGATCATAGCACAGCATCATAGACTTAGAGCAGAAAGGAATATTAAAAGCCAACCTCTTCAGGCCCTTCATTTTACAGATGAAGAATCTGAGGCCCAGAGAGTTTAAGTGATTTACCCAAGGTTACATAGCTGGTAAGTAGCAGATCTGGGATTTGAACTCACATCCTCTGACCACAAAGCCAGTTCTTTTTCCAGTCTTCCATGTTGCCTCATTCACTTTCAGTCTGGCTAAAGACCAGACCTCTAGGAAGCTGCCTATAACTGTCCAAACCCCACAACTGTGCATGTACACACAGATGTATCCAAACACATACAGACATCTGTATTCATTCACCTTCCCGCTGGAGAAGTCAGTGTGTGCCAGAAAAGGACATCTCAGAAAAGCACGCACTAGAAAAGAGCTGGGCAAAAAAAGTCAGACCTTCGAAGTGTGGTGTGGTAAAAACATCCTAGGATGGACAATCAGGAGACTTGGGTTCTTCTGGTCCCAATTTTGCCCAGCTGTGTGCCCTTGGATGGCTTGTTTCATTTCCTTGAGCCTCAGTTTCTCCATAAGTAAAATGAGGGGGTTGGCCTAGATGAATTCCAAGTGACCTCTGATATTCTGCATTCTAAGGACCTCCCAATTTTGATATTTTGGGTTCTAAAGGTCCTCCTAGCTCTGATATTCTGGGTTCTGAGGAACCTTCCATCCCTGACATTTCATGTTCTAAGGGCCTTCCCAGCTCTGATGTTCTAGATTCCTATGCCACTTAAGAGGACACGAGCCCTCAGGGGAGGAAGAAAGACTTGTTTTTTTCTCTCAGAGTTTTCTTTGTCTAACTCTAGGTACATTCTATCCTTCATAGTTTTCGGGAATTGAGCAAACTCCATGATGAGGAGGTTGGGGGAGGGTATTAGGGTATATTCATGTGCTCCCAGGAAGCTAAACCTCTACCCCTGTCCTTCTTCTCATGCAGCCTCATCTTTACCCAGGCCATTCTTTGCCCTATCATCCTGTGGTTCCCCTGCCCCCTGTCCCTCCCACCTCTGTCTCTGAGCACTGTGATCAAACCAACACTACAATTGCCTTTGGAAAAGGCTGTGATTTGATTGCTCTCTGGCTCTGCCCACCATCTCTGTAGCTTCTCATTCCATAATTCCCTTCATTGTTGCCATTCTCCTCTATATGTTGTCTCCTGAATAGAATGTAAGATCTTTGAGGGCAGGGACTATGTCACTTTTAAATTTCTATCTCCAGAGTTTAGCATAGCACTTGGTAAGCACCCTAATCATTCTTTGCATTCACTCATTCATTCATTCACTCACTCATTCAGACTCAAAAATTCTCTTCTAACCTTAAGACCATTTTCTGGAAATGGTCAGATTGATGGTGCAGTGGATAGAGTTCTGGGTCAGTATTCAGGAAGATCTGAGTTCAGATCCCACCTCAGACACTCACTAGCTTGGTAACCCTAGGCAAGTCATTTAACTTCTATTGGCCTCAGTTTTCTCAACTGTAAAATGGGGATAATAATAGCACCTACCTTCCTGGGATTGTTGTGAGAATCAAAGGAGATAGTTATAAAGTGCTTAGCACCAGTGCCTGGCATGTAGTAGGTGTTATTTAAATGTTAACTGTTGTTTTTATCATCATCATCATCATCATCATTATGGAAAACATTGAGAACTGAGAAAAACCTATCTTTGGAAATACCACATTTCCCTTATTACCCACTTACTTCACCATCCTCTGAGTCCTCCAAAAGTGGAAATTCATCTGATTGCCTTCATTCACGAAGCGTTGCTCTGAATCAATCGATTCAATTCAGTAGCCATTGACAGAACATTTTCTAGGTATGGTACCCTGTTCTAGGTCTGAGAGGGAAACTGAGATTTGAGGCAGAGATGGGAGGAAGAGAGGGGAGAGAAAACACCAATAACTTCAATACAGCACTGAATATAATTCTTAAAGTAACAGGGAAGGTGTTTTATGAGCTCAGAGGAAGGAGAGGTGGCTTTTGCCTAGGATACCCAAAAGAGGTAATAAGATCATGGACCAGAGTTAGAAGCCTTTGAAGTCATCCAGTCCAAGCCCCTCATTTTAGAGATGGGGAACCAAAGTCTAGAGAGTTGAAATGATTTGTCCCAGGTCACACAAGTAGTAAGTGTCATAGTCAGGATCTGAACCAAGGTCCCAGCTAGGTGGTGTAGAGTGGAAGCCTTGGAGTCAGGAGGACCTGAGTTCAAATCTGGCCTCAGACACTTTCTAGCTGTTTTACATTGGGCAAGTCACTTAACCCTATTTGCCTCAGTTTTCCTAATCTATAAAATGAGCTAGAGAAGGAAATTGCAAACCACTCCAGTATCATTGTCAAGAAAACCCAAACTAGGGTCAGAAAGAGTCTAAAGACTCTTTAAACAGTAAGAACATCTGATTCTAGATCTTACAGTCTTTTAACTGAAACACAAGGCTTCTGGAAGAAGTGTGATTTTATGTCAAGCTTCATTTGAAGCAGGATTGACATGTGCCAATAATTAAGGAAACCCTCACTCAGGGGGCTTCCTTCCTGAGATTAGAGGAGGTGAAGCAAGGCAAGAGGACAAGAAGTACAACCTGAGAGCCAGGATGGGTCAATTACTGGGCTATCTGCAGGATAATGGGAGAGTGGACTAAGACCAGCTGATAATTCAGTCATTGATTGTAGAGCTCAAAGTCAAGGGAATTTGTTGGGAATTTGAAATCTAAAATGCAATTATAGGAGGGAGTTGACAATTTGTTCAACTCAAGTTGATTCCCAGAATCTTAGATCTTTTAATCTGGCAGTGATGCCCCACATAGTACTAGGTGGATAGTACTTTTGGTGGACGGAGTGATAAACCTGGCATCAATAAGACTTAGACACTTACTAGTACAGGCAAGTCACTGAACCTGAGCCTGTTTTTCCTCATCTATAAATGGAGATAATAATATCCTGCAACACCAACCTTACAGGTTCCAGTAGGAAAATAAGTTTTAGTAGCTTAAAATGGCAATAAAAATTTTGGGACACATGCTATAATTTCATTTTAGTGCAGTGAGAATTAAGTACCTTCTATGTGCCAAGGATTGTGCTGAGTGCTTGGAATACAAAGACAAAAATGAAATATTCTAGCATCACAAGATTTTTTGTATTTTGAGCTGGACAGTATCTTAGCAGAAATTTAGTTCAGTCTTCTCATTTTACAGGCAACTGAGTCCCAGAGAAGTTAAGGAACTTGTCTGAGGTCTTGCAGGAGGCAAGTAGAAGGACTGGGATTCACTCTGACTCCAAATCCATAGCTCTTTCCACCACACTAAGTTCCTTGCCTTTGAATTGCTTGCCCTCTATTTATTTAGCACCTTGGAAACCTTATATAAGGGTTGAGGCTGAGTCAATCAAAGTAATAAACAAAATATTCTAGCCTTGACACTTTCATCAGGTGAGAATATCTGGATTGAATCAATCATTCAGTGGTTTGAAATAGTTGTGAACACTGTCTAGAAAATCCTATTGAATCAAGCAATCAACTAAAGACATTATTTCAACTTAATATGGTATTTGTACTGGCTGCGGAGACTTGGCCATACCCAGTGGATTTGCATAAAATAAAGGACTAGTTTGGAACCTAGACATTCCAGACTCTAGCAGCATAGAAGAAAGAATTGTATGGCCAGACTACTGAGAGAAAATGCTTTGGAGGAAGAGAGAATCTCAGTCTACCAGGCAGTATGCTCTCTAAGCAAGAGCTCATTTTCCCCTGGACTTTGCGTGTACAAAGAAGAATGTACCCCCAGCTTTTGAGGCTTTCATACCAAATGTTCTCTATGCTTACTATATCAATTTAGTGAATACCTTATTTGGACTTGAGAATTCTGATCAATTCTATAACAAACCAAAATTCCAGAGGACTGAAGATAAAGCATGCTACCTCACTCCTAACAGAGAGGTGATGAACTTAAGACACAGAGGAAGACATATATTTTTGGATGTGACCATTGAGGGAATTTGCTATCTATATTTATTTTTTTTTTCATTTGGAAGAGCAAAAACTGGGGAGAGGGAGGGCAAAATATTTATTAATTGAAAAACAAAGTTAAAACAATTTAAAAAAGTAAATAGTTCCTTCTAAAAAAGTTGATTAAAGCTGGTTGACTAATTGTTTTTTGTTTGTCCTTTGTGGTTGAAGAAGACCAAAATGGCATCACTGTGTTGGGGTCAGGGTACAGCGTGTCTCATTGGCTGATCAGACCAATATAAGCTTGGAAAGGTTCTATCACAGGTTGGGCACAAATAGTCCATATGAACATTTAGAGTGGAGATGGCTCTAAATTTACACTTCTCACATTTTTTCTGAGGTACTGCAATTCTTCTTTGCTCATAGAACACAGCACCTTCTTTGATGTGGGCACACCATGCTGGATGATCCTGTGCCAGTGTCTCCCATGTCTCACAATGGATACCAAAGTTCTTCACAGAGACCTTGAGGGTCCTTGTATCACTTCTTCTGACCTCCTTGTGAGCACCTACCTTGTGTGAGTTCTCTATAAAATAGTCTTTTAGACAAGCATACCAAATACCAAACAATGGGCCAGCCCGTTGGAGTTGTGCTCTCTGCAGTAGTGTTTGAATGCTTGGCAGTTTAGATCAAGAAATGACCTCATTTTCTGGTACCTTATCTTGCCAGGGGATCTTCAGAATCTTCTTAAGACAATTCAAATGGAGATTTAGTTTCCTGGCATGGTGTTGGTAGTCTGTCCAGGTTTCACAGGCATACAACAATGAGGTCAGCACAAAGGCTCTACAGACCTCCAGTTTGGTAGGCAGCCTATTACCTCTTTTCTCCCACACTTTTCTTTAGTCTCCCAAACACTGAGCTACCTCTGGCAATTCAGCTGTCAATCTCATCATCTATGAAAAATGATGCACTCTCAAAGGCTGGGAGGAGTGTGTCACCATTGCAAAAATAGGGAGATAAAGAGAGATGGGTTTGAGGAGAAGATGGCTTTGGTTTTGGACACACTGAATGTGATGTGCCATTAAGACATCTAACATGGTACAAAGCAAAGAGCAAATGGACCCAGGATCAAATCCTTACTCTGCCAGTTATTCCCCTTATGACCTTGGACAAATCTCTTCCCCTTCTGGCCCTCAGTTTCCTCACATATAATATGAAGGGGTTGAATTTAATGGCCTCTAAAGTCCCTTCCAGCTTTAAAGTTAGGAGGCAGCTAAGTGGCACAGTGGATAGACCTCTGGCCCTGAGTTCAAATTCAGCCTCAGCCACTCCTAGCTGTCTGACCCTGGGGAAGTCATTTAACTTCTGTCTACCTCAGTTTCATCAGCTGCCAAATAGGTATAATAATAGTACCTATCTTCAAGATTCATTATGAGGATCAAATGAGATATGTGTAAAATACTTAGCACAGTGCTTTGCACATAGTAGGAACTTAATAAATTCCTGTTTCTTTGTTCCCACATAAAAAAAGAAGGAAAGCAGGCTCAGTCCAGATCCTGAACATGTCCCCAGAGGAAGTTTTGACTATCCCCATGGCAGGGGCTTAACCTGATTTTAAACAATGGCAGTAATGAGATTTTAGGGTGTGTGTATTTTCAAACAGCAACTGGCACCTTTGGAATCGCCTCAGACATTTCAGAAAACAGACTTGACACTGACATTATTAGCAGGCTTGTTTCATGTAATCACACCCGTCTGGAGAGTCTTGGCTCCCCGCCCCTGGGCCCGAAGCTGAAATTACCCGTCTGTGCTCAAACGGGGGAGGATCCTTCACTCAGACAAAGGGCACACATGTTTAAATGACTATTTCAGGATTTTCTTTCCTCTGGCGGAAGGGGGAAATAGATCATTATTCCTCCTTTTCTTTCTCTTTTAAGGGTTTGAAAAAAAACCATGTGGTTTTGAGGTTCACTCATCAGCAGTAGGTCTTCTGGGTTGGCTAACTGTACTCAATGGGTGCCCTCAGAGCAGGAGAGGGTCTGAGACATTCAGCAAAAACACAAAGATGTCTTCAAAAGATTCAGAAAGGCAGCAGAGGGGCTTTGAGCTGTCCTTGGAGAAACTGGCCTCACGTTAAGTTACATCAACAATCTACAGCTATTCTTGATGTTTCTCTTCTTCCTGGTTGGAGACATTGAAGAACTCTCCCAATGGAAGAGTCATGAGGCTCCCAATGTTCCCATCTATAAGAGAACCATGTGACCAGCACCCCAAATCAATGGGGCTTTAGCTACGTAAATGATTGTAGTGCTCTATGCTATAGCAGGGGCAGCTAGGTGGCACAGTGGATAGAGTGCCAGGCCTGAAGTCAGGAAGACTCATCTTCCTGGGCAAGTCACTTCACCCTGTTTGCCTCAGTTTCCTCATCTGTAAAATGGGCTGGAGAAGGAAATGGCAAACCACTCCAATATCTTAGCCAAGAAAACCCCAAATAGGGTCATGAAAAGTCAGACAGAACTGAAACTACTGAATAACAATAACAACAACAAACATTTAGTGGAGAGTTGGCTACAAAGTCAGGAAGGCCTGTGTTCAAGTCCTGTTTCTTTTGACACATCCAGATAAATCCTTAAGATTATATATTACAGAAGAATTGCTAATTGATGATGATAGATGGGATTTCCTCACTGGGAGCTTTCCCATAGAATCATAAGATCCAAGATTTAGAGCTGGATGGGACCTCAGAGTCAAGTGAAGTCAACAAATATTTGTTAAGTGCCTACTGAGTGCCAGGCACCATGCTAAGTGCTAGGGATGCAAACAAACGCAAGAAACAAAAAAAAAACCATTTTTTAAAAAGTCCCTGTTCTCAAGGAGCGCACAGTCTAACAGGGGAGACAACGTGCAAACAACTATTTAACCAAGACATGGGATGAATGGGAGATAAACACAAAGGTAAGACTTGTATTAAGGATGGAGATATGCTTCCTGTAGAGAGTGGGATTTTAGTTGAGATGTGAAGGAAGCCAGAAAAGGTCTTTGTAATTTTTGACAGGGAACCAAGGGAGAACCTAAGGTCTACACAGGAAGGATCCTTTCTCAGAGACCAGAGAATTATACTCTCAGAGTTGGAAGCTCCTTGAGACCATGGGCTGTCTTTTGCCTTTATTTATGTCTCTAGCACTTAGAATAGTGCCTGACACACAGTAGATGCTTAATAAATATTTTTTTAAATTAACTTATTTTGATTTATCAACAATCACTTCCATAAGCTTTTGAGTTTTAAATTTTTCTCCCCCTCCCTCCCCACCTCCCTCCCCAAGACAGTGTGCAATCTGATATAGGCTATACATATACATTCCTGTTAAACTTATTCTCACATTAGTGATGTTGTAAGTAAGAATTAGAACTAATAGGAGGAACCACCAGAAAGAAGAAACAAAACACAACAGAAGAAAAAAAGTAGCAAATAGTATGCTTCGATCTGCATTCAAACTCCATAGTTCTTTCTTTGGTGGATAGCATTTTCCATCATGAGGCCTTTGGAGATGTCTTAGATCCTTGCATTGCTAAGAAGGGTTAAGTCTATCAATATTAGTCATCACACAACATGGCTGTTACTGTGTACAATGTTCTCCTGGTTCTGCTCACTTCACTCAGCATTAGACCATACAAGTCTTTCCAAGTTTTTCTGAAGTCTGCCTAGTCATCATTTCTTATGATATTTAATAAATCTTCATCAAAAGACTGACTTCCCAAAGCACAGCATATTCTAAAACTGGCCATGAAAACTTTACCTGAAGATGTCCAATAAGGATGAATCCATCATATCCCAAAACAGCCCATTTCTCTTGGGATCACTCTAATTCTGTGGATTTTCTCCCCTTTAATTGAACTCTCTGCAATTTCCACCCAATTCTCCTAATTCTTCCCTGTGGGGCCAAGCAGAATAATTTGAATCACTCTTCCAAGTGAGAACCCTTTGAATATTTAAAGACAGCTATTACACCCGGTCTAAGTCTTCTTTCCATGCTAAACCTCCCCAGTTCCTTCACCAGATCCTCTTCCTATGGCTTAATCTCCAGGCCCTTCACTATCCCCAATCACCCTCTTCCGGACTCCCTTTAATTTAGTGAAGTCTTTCCTGAAATGTATGGCCAAAAACTAAACACATTCATCCAGATTTGGTCTGAAGACCATAACTCTCTACTCTTAGACATGGTGTGCCTCTGCACTCTATGAGTGGCATTAGTCTCCATGGGATACTTTAGACAAATACTAAACTTGTCATCCACTAAAAATGCCAATTTTTTTCAGATGGGCCACTGTCCAGCTACATCTCCTTCCTGATATCTTAATGAAATTTATTTCTTGGACCCAAGTGTAAGCCTTTATATTGATGTCTATTGAATTTTATTGAATTAGAATCAAACCAATGTTCTCCAGGGGTGGGGAACCTGTGGCTTTGAGGCCTTAGGTATTTGTTCTGTGAAGTTTGGATTCAGTCAAAGGGTTACACTTAAGAACCTGGAGGGCCACATGTGGCCTCCAGGCCACAGGTTCCACACCCTTTTATCTAGCCTGTCAGAGTCCTTTATAATTCTCATTCTGGAAAAATACATTTTGGGAGCAAGTTTTGCTTGACTATGAGTATCTTTTATGAGGGTTTAATTTTTATTTTTATTATTCAGTGGGGGCCAGATTGGAAAGGAGAGAAAATAAATACTTGCTAATTGGAGAAAATAATAAATAAAAATTTTAAAAAAATCTCATTCTGTCATCTAATGCATTAGCTGTTTGTCACAGCTTTGTGTTAATTATGAATTTGACAAGCACATTCATTGCTCCTTGATGGTGAGGACTATTTTATATTTGACTTTATATTCCCAAGGCTTAGTACAGTGCCTGGTACATTGGAGCCACTCAACCATGCTTGGTAATTGATTGACCCAAACCAATGATAAAAAGTTTATACAGTGCTTAACAAAAAGCCTGGAAGAGTTTTCCCACCCAGGGGTGGAAGCCAACATGGATGAGGGTGGGAAGGCTAATTGATTACTGTGTAAATTTGGGCCAAAATGAAGTTGTTAGTGGCTCTTTGCTTACCGAGACTCTTTATGGCTCAGACCCATGGTTTCCACAAATATAGCAAAGTGGAGCTTTGTCCATAAGCTGCTGACTTGGTGTGGAGTGTGCAATGAAGCATTTGGGTCAAAGAGAGTCATTCAAAGGGAGGGTCATGATATTGGGAGCACATCCTTGGAGGAAACACCTCCGTCCCCAGCTGGTGACAGTGGAAAGGTACTGAAGAAGCATTTAAATGGGCCAGGGGTGTAGCACATGAATGGAATGGAATGTTACTGTACCATAAGAAATGATGAATGTGACAAACACAGATCAGCAAGGAGAGACTTACATGAACTGATCTTCAACCAGCATTTATTAAGCACCTACTATGTACCAGGCACTGTGCCAAGCACTGGAGATGCAAGAAAGGCACAAAACCATCCTGGCTCACAAGGAATTCACAGTGGAATCAGAGAGATAACAGTGGCAAATAACTATGTACAAACAAGATGGAGACACGATAAATTGGGGATAATCTTAGAGCAAAGGCACTAATGAAAAGTACAGTGGCACGTGTGTGGGAGTGGACAGCTTATAGTGCCTGCTACTGGAGAGACTGAGGCTGATGGACCTCAAATTTGGGAGGAGCATCAGGCTGTGTAAGGAGAGGTGAACTGATCCAAATTGGAGCTTCTGTGTCAATCAGCAGTGGGATCAGTCCCCCTGAGCAGCTACTACTCTTCTAACTTGGATGAGATAGAACAAGTCTCAAAAAAAATTCAAAATAAAACAAACAAAACAAAGTTAACAAATACAGGAAAGCAATGTGCACAGTGACTATAACATTATAAATGAAAAGAACAATTTTTAATATGCTGAATCAAAAAATAAAATAAAATGTTGGATCAAAGATGGGTGAACTGGGTGGCCTCTGAGGTTACAGTCTTACAGTCTCATACATGTAGAAGGGAACAGAGACCAGCTAGTCCAACCCATTCATTTTACAACTGAGGAAACTGAGGCCTAGAGAGGAAAAAAATACCTTATTCAAAGTTACAAATGTTAAGTGACAGAGGCAGGATTTTAATCTAGGTCCTTTAATGCCAAAGCCAATTCTTTTTTCCCTTAACCATGTTGCC
Organism: Vombatus ursinus; assembly: GCF_900497805.2. NCBI lineage: Eukaryota > Metazoa > Chordata > Mammalia > Diprotodontia > Vombatidae > Vombatus > Vombatus ursinus. Next base: position 3,964,287 of record NW_020954713.1, on the reverse strand, counting down.
ACCTCTGAGCATCTGGAACCCCAAAAGAAGCCTTCTTCACTGTCAGAATGAGACTGGTCAGCTCCCAACAAAGGGTGCAGGGAGTTGTCATGGGCCAGTAATTGCTGGTGATGCTCCTGATGGAAAGGAAGCAAGAAGGGTGCCACCAAGCTATCTCATCGTGCATGGTCCTCTCAGGAGCAAGTCAGTAAAATGACCAGAATATAATCAACAAAATAATGTGTTAAGGTTTACAAAGCACCTTGTATGTGCTATCTTGTTTGATTCTCACAACAGCAAGGATAGCTTACCTTTCTACTTCTGCTTTACACACACACACACACACACACACACACACACACTCGCACACACATCTGAACAATAGTAACTGGAGAAAAATCTCCTGGTCCAACACTTGCATTTTTTTCAGATGAGGAAGTCATGGTTCAGGGAGATAAACATGCAAACAACTATGGACAGATAAAATAGAGACATGATAAATGTCTCAAATAAGTGTCGTTGTTTAGTTAATAAGTTGTGTCTGACTCTTTGTGATTTCTTTTGGGGTTTTCTTGGCAAATACACTGCAATGGTTTACAATTTCCTTCTCCAGCTCATTTTGCACATGAGGAAATTAAGGCAAACAGGGTTAAGTGACTTGCCCAGGGTCATACAGCTAGTCAGTATCTAATGCTAGATTTGAACTCAGATCTTCTTAACTCCAGGCCCAGTGCTCTATCCACTGTGCTACCTAGCTGCCCCAATAAGTAGCCAAACTCAAATTTGAACCTAGGTCCTCTGTCTCCAAATCCAATGTTCTTGTTGTCAACTCGGTTTGAGTTTGGATTTTGCCACTAACTTGCTGTAAGTGACCTTGAAAAAGTCCCTTCCTCTCCTTCTCTGTAAAAATGGAAGAGTTGGCCTAGAAAACAATGCTTAGCTTGGTTCTTTCCAGTGTTGACTTTTTGTGAATCTGTGATTGCCTCTGGGTCCTATAGACCTACACCTCAAGGAAGCAAAGATTGGAGATGGAAGGCAGGGAATGGCTGTGTCCTCAAAATCTCCCAAGCTGGTCTGTTATGGTGCCTGGAATGCCCCCAGGTTAGATTAAAGACCCTTTTTATCCTAATTATATTCACCCTCATTTTACCTACGAGGATACTGAGGCTTAGGAAGATGTGGTAACTTGAAGATCACTTTGAAGCTAAGAGTTGAATCCAGTTCTCTTGGCCCCAATTTTTGGTCCCATTTTGTTTATAGCCTGGTGAGAACCAAAGGCAGCTACCTACCTACCTGGTAGATGTCATTGAAAAAACTAGAGAGATACCACTTCAAAGGCATGTCCACTTAAGCTTTTGGGGGGAAGATCAAAGAAGGATGATGATCCTTGGCATTTACCTCTTAGGGCTGACCCCATTTAGTTACGCTTAAGAATGGGAGACTTTTGCCTTCTCTGTATGACCTGGGATGCCCTGGCTTCCTCCAGAGAATATCCTTCTTGCACATTCTAGGGATTCTTGGGGCAGTCTTTGGAGCTTAGGCTAGAAGTTTTCAGTGGGAAAACATAGGGTATTTCCAGGTATTAGAATTTCAAGATTGGAAGAGACCTCAATGGTCTCCTATTCCAACCCATATAAGAAAAGGAATCCCTTTAATGACATACCAGATAAGTGATCAACCACCATAGAGGCTGAAGATTTCCATTAAGGGGGTGCCTACTATCTCTGAGGCTGACCATTCCCCCTTTGGGACAGTTCTCTCTCTCTCTCTCTCTCTCTCTCTCTCTCTCTCTCTCTCTCTC
>NW_020954713.1:3924326-3962407 GCF_900497805.2 Vombatus ursinus | reverse complement strand
TCTCTCTCTCTCTCTCTCTCTCTCTCTCTCTCTCTCTCCTTGCCTCTTTCCCTTTTCTCTGTCTCCCTCTCTCTGTCTGTCCCTCTTTCTATCTTTTGTTCTTCCTTTACCAAAAGTGTTTCTTTTTGGTCCCCTTTGATTTTTTCCAGTCATGTAGTCAGCAAATTGTTAAGAAGACTTTCCAAATCATGTTTGCCCTCCTAGCTGGAGGGCTTAAAACAACAGAAAAAGATAACCTTAAATCTGTGAGTCTCATAATCAGCAAGGGACCTGGTCATTAAGCACTACAATACCATCATAATGACAGGAGGGAGATGGAGGAAGCAGATTTAGTGCCAGGACAATCCTCTGCCGGGAATGTGTAAATTCATTTAATCATCTTTAATTGTGTGTAACTCCAATGTCAATTCATGCATAAAGATGAAATAAACAGTCTGGGTCTGTACAGTGCAGGGCATAGGAGAAGACCCAGAATATACTCAAAGAGAATGATCAGTTAAGAGAGAGAGGGAGAGACAGGTGACCCTAGAGCAGAAATTCTTAATCTGGCATCCATAAACCTCAAGGGGGGGTCTGTGAATAAATTGTGAAGGATCTATGAACCAGAATGGGGAAAAATTGTCTTTGTTCCTTATCCTCCTTTATTCACTATTGTCTAACTGAAATTAAGCATTTTCTTCAAATAGGAATTTTAAAAAACATGATTCTGAGGAGGCTTCACCAGATAGCCAAAGGGGTCTATGACACAAAAAAGGTTAAGAACCTCAGCCATAGAGGGAGGATATTCCCAGAAAGGCCAGGCACCCAGAAAGATCTAGAGCAGTGTATTCTTTTAGCTCATTTCTATGGGGAGGGAACAGGAATGATTCAAGCCCCAAATAGTGGGCCCAAGGTCTGAGGCAAACTGGGTTAGGTGACTTGTCCAGGGTCACACAGCTAATAAGTGTCTGAGGCCGGATTTGAACTCAGGAAGATGAGTCTTCTTGACTCCAAGTCTGGCAGTCTATCCACTGCACCACCTAGTTGCCAAGTCAGGGATTGCTTGTTTTTAATAGGAGCTCTCCAGGGTAGCTTCAGCCCCATAATGACAAGGCCAAGGACCTCTGAACTCTAAAGAAAGCTCCAGGATGCCCATTATCCATCAGGCCTTGTGGACTGAATGCAGGAATTGAATGATGGTGTGCAAAGTTAAAAAAAATGAAGAGTACGAAAGGGGAACATGAGAAAAAGCAAAATAAAGTAAGACATGGAAAGACACTAGACTTAGCTTCCAGGGATTAGAAGGTTTTGTGGATTGCCATGAGACCAAGATCTAAGCTTTTGACTGAAGTCAGTATGACAAGATGGAAAAAGGGAGCATATGGGAAGATATTGTCATGGCAAAACTCAACTGGGAAATGCTGGCAGAATCTAGATTGACTTGTAGCTTAGCACATTACAACAGACTTCAACCTATCCTGAGAAGTACAGATCTCCCTGTTATTGACTGAGAGAAGACAGGGAAATGATTGGCAGTGTCCTCACTACATCTGCCCACATATTGAAGAATAGTTTTTCCAGTTCCTCATAAACATTCTTAGGAAGTATGTTTTCTATCCACTACCTCTGGAGGTATAGAGATTGTGTTCATTTGTATATGAGTAGCAGAGAAATCACTCTATTTCTTGGTTTCCTCTTGTTGTTTACATTGCTATTATGTCTTAATTAAATGCTTTTGTTAATGAATTGCTACCTATTCCTTTTGTGGTCTAAAGAAAGAATGTTGATTGAATGAGTGCTCAGGTCATGATTTTCTTAACTACATAATTCACTGAATCTCTAGTAAGAAAGAATACGTTGTTTTCTGAAGGAACCCATCCCACTTTTGGGGATCTAAATAAGGGGATCTAATTGTTAAGAGGTTTTTCCTTACACTGAACCTAAACCTACCTCCCTGAACTTTCTACACCGTTACCCCTAGCTCTGCCCTCTAGAACTAATCAAAACAAGCCTTATGTCCCTTTCCTCCAGTTATTTGAAAATAGCGATTATTTTCCATCTACATTTTCATTTCTCCAGGCCTATCCCCAATACCTTCAAATGGCTGTCATATGAAATAGTGTTTAGTCCCTCTTCTCTGGACACACTTCAAATTTTTTTTTAACATTTTACCTAAGACATGACACTTAGAACACAACACATTATTCCAAATGGGAACTGTCTGACTAAAAAAGAAAACCATCAGGTGTCACATTCTAGACACCATTCATGTTGATATAGTCTAAGATTTCATTAACTTTTTTTGGCCACCACATCATATTGTAAGCTAGTATTGAACTTGCAGTCCATTAAAACCCTCGCATATTTTTATGAGAAATATCATTTCATCCTATGTCTGCCACCCTGTACCTATGTAGTTGATTGTTTGAACCCATGCTAAGGCTTTTACATTGATTTCTCTGTGTGTTTTCAGATCAGCCTCTATGCATTTTCATATGCCATACATCTCAACATTTTGCAGAAACAGTCTAAACATCACAAGTCTATATTATCATTCATTTTCCAGCCAGAGATATGTCTGAAATTGCATTAAATTTAGCAGAAATTCATGTTGTTACAATCACAGCAGCATTTTAGGACTATAAAAAATCAATTGAAAAATGTGAAGGTATTGAATAAAGGAAATTCCTTCACCAAAGTTTCTTCTAGCTATGATTATTGGGACATGTAATAGACATGCAGGAAGGAATACAATACAAGGTGTCATTAATACAACAGTGAGGAAGAGAAGCCATTTAGTAGTTTCTTTTTAAAATTTCTGAAAAAAATTACAAACAAAAGATTTGTGTCCTTTTATTTATTCTTATCTGGAAAAGCACATGATTAAAACATGGCCACACTTTGGTTGACTTAGTGTAGTATAAAGACAATGCAGGGAAGTCATCACTCTCTAGACCAGGAAGAAGCAAGTTGTTGTTTTGGTTTGTTTTTGTTTGTTTTTTTTTTTTTGGAAAGGGGTGGTGAAAGGTAGAAGACTGATGGTCAGAAGGTTGTGGAAATGATTCCTCTTCAGTTAGGGGCCAGACTAAATGATGAGTCCTGGCATCCCCTCCAGCTCAGTACTAGAGATGCTTTGATTCACCTGCCTCACCTCATCCCATTCCTCTCTGGGAGTTGACAAGATAGCACTTCAAAGGTCTCCCCAGCTTGCTCTCCCTTGGTTGCTACTTAGCCAGATTATTCAAATAAAGGCCATAGACTGTGTTTCTTAGCAGTAGCCCTCGGTGAGAATGGCCTCTACTTTGACCTTCCAAGTCACAGAGGCAAGGAAGTAACTTTTTTTTTACAGTTAACTGTTGGGCTGCATTTCCATTGGCACTTAGTGTTATAAGTTATTGGCTAAGAGCAGCTGTATTTGTATACTCCCGAGTTTCCACATGTGATGTTGATATTTTCATTGTCTTTTAAATACTACATTTACTTTAAAAAATCTGTACTAATGCAAGGATATTTTTATATTTCTAAATAGTAGCATGTCTTTTCTTCATGTTCTTGTTCATTCATTCATTTTTTCATATATTCGATAATTCTCAAAGTTGAAAGGGACCTCCAGGAACATGTAGTTGAACCTGTCCTTGAACAAAAATTCCCATTACAATATATCCAACAAGGGGCCACCCAGTCTTTCCTTCCAGTGAAGGGAAACTGACTACCTTTTGAAGCAAACAATTCCACTTCTGGATATTTCCAGTTACTAGGAAGTTTTCCCTTACAACATGTTCAAATCTACCTCCTTCAAATTTCCCCTTGCAGACCTTCAAAATAAAGACTCCACCTAAATCTTCTCTTCTCCAGGGAGAATATCACTAATTCTTCTGATCTACCTGTGTATGGCATGATCTATGGACCTCTAACTATCCTGATCACCCCACCAAGATCAGTGTCTTGCTTTTCAACGTCACCATGATTTAAAAGAATCTAAAGAGAGAAACTTAAATCCTAGAGTTAGTTGCATTAAGACTTGAATGTGTAATAATAATAAATGAAATAATGATTATTATGCTAATATAATTAATTATATATCATAGTTATGTTAATATCGATGTTATTTTTAATATTAACAATAATAAACTAAAAGTCATTAAGAAATGTATTGACAAAAGTCCATCTCCAAAAGGAGGCATCATGGTGCAGCTTCAAAAACCACTGGGTTTGGAGTCATAAGGTTTGACTTGCTCTGCTACTACCTGTATGACCTTGCATAAATCACTTCACTTCCTCTGGAACTCCTCATCTGTAAAATATGAGGGTTAGACTAGATGACCTCTAAGGTTTGTAAGACTCTAAATCTTTATACCCAAATGGCTCTTCCTGGTCAATGTTGGAGCTATGAGGACCCATTATTTCATCAGTTCAGACCTTCATCACTTCATGCCTGGACTATTGCAATAACCTGCTGGTTGTTCTCTTGGCCTTAAGTCTTTCTCCACTCTGGCCCACCCTCCACTCAGCTGTCAAATTGGTCTTCCTAAAGCACAGATAGTGTCACTCCGCCCTCCCCATTCCATTAACTCTATTGGCTCTTTATCACCTCCAGGATCAAATATAACCTGCTCTGTTGGCTTTTAAAACCCTTCATAACCTTCCCCTTCCCTCCTACCTTTTCAGTCTTCTTACACCTTACCTCCCTCCCCACCATGTATTTTTCTAACGAGTGACACTAACTTCCTTTTGTTCCTCCAATATAATATTTTAGCTTCCAACTCTGAGTGTTTTGCCTGGCTGTCCCCCATGCCTGGAAAATTTTCCCTCTCATCTTCCTTGCTGTTTTCCTTGAAGTCTCTGTTAAAGCCCCACCTTCTGAGACAAGCCTTTCCCCCTCCTTCCTAATCTTAGAGCCTTCACTCTGAGATTATACCTAATTTGCCCTCTAAGATCTTATTTGTACATGGTTGTCTGTGTGTTATCTACCTGTTTGGCCCTGAATTCCCTGAGAGCAAGGTTGTTTGTTTTTTCTTTCCTTTGTATCCTCAGCAGTTAGCACAGGCTTCAGCACATATATAATAGATACTTAATAAATGCTCTACCTACCTACCCTATCCTTCCATCCATCTGTCAGCTTAAATGCCTCTGGCTATAGAAAGCCTATCCTTATCTCCCCAATTTCTAATGCCTTTCCGCAGAAATTATTTTGTGTACATTTTATATTTAATTTTTCTATATATATGTTGTTTCCCTTCAGTAGAATGTCGACTCCACCATGGAAAGAATGTTTTAATTATTATTTATTTCCTCAGCACGTAATATTGTACCTGGAAAATAGTAAGTGCTTAATGAATGCTTATTGAATTAGTGAATGAGCATAAGTGAGAATTCAATGTTGAATGTAAGAGTTTAGGTCTGGGAATAGAATAGGAGAGAGTTCGTTAAACATGTATAGTAACCACATGATTAATGCAGTAATCATGCTGTTAATCCCACACTGGTATGCCAAGTATTACTGTAGTTTCTGGAAACTGCTTCTTGTGGCTTTTTCCTCCCTTTAGCAGCACCATGGCAAAGAGGGAGTTAACCTGGCTCTGGAAAGCATCTTTTCCTCTTCCTTATCTGTAACTCAAACAGCTGCTCCCCTTCCTCAGTGAACAAACAAACAAAAACTTGATGGAAATCAGGCAGTGCTTGAGTTTCTCTGAATTTAGCAATTAGCAAATTGAATTATAAAGTTCAGGTGGGCCACTTGCCACCCTCCTTTCTGCCCAGAGCATGCTGATTAAATGCAAACATTTCCTAGAAAGGCATAGATTGGTACGAATTTTTGTGGACACGTGCATTAAGTGAGTTTGTCTGCAGAAAGGATTTTCCTATAGGAGATAAAAGAATGTGAATCAATGTCCAGATGGAGGATGGCTAGATGGTGGTGTGTCTCTATCTTTTTAGATTTACTTGTGTTCTTTATGGTTATAATTGTGGCAAATAGAGAATTGAGTGAATTTACATTTAAATAGTTTGTGTATCAATTGGACTACACTGAGTCCACCTAGAAGGAGTCTATTATTTGGAGCTGCATTTGGTGATGGTATCTGGGGTCAGATGGATTATTATTAGCCCTTTGATTCATTGTTCTCATCTACTGTCTATTCTAAATAATAATAATAATAATAGTAACAATAACAATAATAACTAATATTTATAGAATGCATTATGGTTTTCAAAATTTGTCTAGAAGCCTTCTTTCATAGGATCTCAGGAATCCTTCTCTCCATTTACATAGTGATTAGTCAATGTCAGACCCTCACCATCTCTCACTTGGACTATGGCAAGAGCCTCCAACAGATCTCTCTGCTTCCAGTCTTTCCTTTCTTCAATTCATTCTCCATGCACCTGCCAAAAAAATATTCTGAAAACACTGTTCTGACTCCAGCTCAAATCACGTCCAGCTCAAATCCAGCTCATGTCATACTCCAGCTCAAAAATTTTCAATGGTTCTCCATTGACTCTAGAGTCAAATACAAGCTCCACAATCTTCCATTTAAAAAGCTGCAAAAGGTGGTTCCTACTTACCTTTCTATCCTTATTACTTTCCTTCACATCCTCTACATTCCAGCCAAACTTATGTACAAGCTGTTCCCTAAACTGGACATTCCATCTCTTACCTCTAGATATTTGCACAGGCTGTGTCCCCTGTGCTTGGAATGAATTCTGCTTACCTCCCCTTTCTTCAAGACTCAATTCAGGAGCTATCTTCTCCAGGAAACCTTTCCACATCCCCCAGATGTTAGTGTTTTCTCCCTTCTCAAGTAGCCTTTATATTTACTTATCTGTTTCCTACATTTACATTCCCTAATTCCTACAATCCCTACATTCCTACAATTACATTCGCTAATGGAATGTAAGTTCCTTGAATAAAATCATAGGAGCTTAGATTTCGAGTTGGAAGGGACCTGATGGTTATCAAGTCCAGCCCTCTAATTTTATAGATGAGGAAACTGAGATCCAGGGAAGTTTAAAGACTTGTCTGAGGTGATGTGAGCAGGGACCATTTTTCTTTTTGTCTTTATAGCTCCTATACCTAGCACAGGACCTTGCACACAGTAGGTGCTTAATAAATGTTTATTGAATTTAGTTGACTTGTAAATAAGGCCTCACCTCCATAGAACTGGTATTCAGGGAGTCTGATCTTATTCTCTTCTATGGCTCATGAGCCATAGATTGTATATAGCATCTGGGGACACAGACATGGAATTTTTCAATCAGTGTGAATCATTTGGCCACATACCCAGAATGCAATTATGCTTATGGGGAATGTTATAGAATTGGCAATCTACAAATTTTGCTATTACCTTCAAATCTGAAAGATTATGAAGCTGAGGAGGATGTCTCTTAAAGTGGCAGTAAGACTGCTTGGAGACTCTGATTTCCCCTGATGTCTGGGCATTCATTTAAGCAGTCTTGGGAACATGTGAGATGTGGCACAAACACGGGGCATGAGCCTGCCACTGGAAGAGCTTGTTGAAGCTGGTAGCACAAGTGAATGGCAGCTGATAACAAAGAGTGTATTTCCTTGTTCAACGGAGCTGACCTTCCCCGTGGGCCAACACGAACCATGACAAATTCTGTGATCTGTGTTCTCAGAGACCCAGGTGACCTTGGGAAACAAGAAAGGAAGACTTTCTTTTGCCTGTTTTGTAATTCTTTTCATTTTCCAGCTGAGGTCTTTTGCTTAGTTACATATTTCCTTTCTTTAACGGGGTTTTTGTGTGATTTCCAAAATTGGTTTAAGCAGTTTTCACATGGAGGAGCCAGCATGGCATAGCAGAGAGAAGGCTTGCTTAGAGACAGAAAGACTTGGATTCTGAGTGTTGCCTCTGACTTATGTAATGATCCATGCATTTCATCTTCACTAACTGTCACGGTCAGTTGCAAAGGCTTTCTGGGCCTCTGTTAACTCTGTAAGACTACAAGTTATAGTTGACTTGCAATCTGTGTCCGTAGAAGGCATTTCCATTACCAGTTCTAACACTAACAGAACCACAGAACTTGACATGTTGACATAGGGAGTTTCTGTACTGGGAGTGACCCACAGTGATGACATCCTGGTCTGCATCTCAATACCCCCCCCAAAAAAAAGTTCACTGTAAGACAGAATTTGATATGTCATGATATTTGATAAGTAAATACAAATATGTCAAGACTGGGGGGGGGGCGGAGGTGACATTACCATTTAACAGATGTCCTCCCCTGCAATGTGATGAGTGAACTGGGACATTTCCAGATGTTTGGTCTTACTTTGAAACTTCGAAAGCATCAGTGTAGGTACTTCCTTTACAGGTGTAGAATATAACCCATTCATACCTTCTCATCCTCTCTGATCCTTGTCCATCTCCTGTGCCTAAGGAACTACACATGAACACAGGATTTCTCGCCTTCACCACCCCAGAATGAGTGTTTACTACGTCATGCACTGGTATGCCTTCCTAAAGTAACAGAGAGAAGGAAAGAAAAGCAGAAAGAGTAAACTAGTCTCATGGTTTGCTTTTATATAGCATGGAGAAAGGAACTTAAACAACATGAATCTGTCTCCTTGGATCTTAGTTAACCAATCCTCTTGAATTCCTTATGAGGCAGCTAGGTAGCTTAGTGGATAGAGTATTGGGCCCCTGGAGCCAGGAAATCCTGAGTTCAAATTCAGCCTCAGACTGCTTCCCAGCTGTGTGACCCTGGACAAGTTACTTAACCTCTTGCCTGCCTCAGTGTTTTCATCTATAAAATGGAGGTAATAATAGTACCTACCTCACAAGATGGTTATGAATATCAAATAAGATAATATTTGTAAAGTACTTAGTAATGTGGCTGGCACATAATAAGCATCAATAAATGCTTATTCCCTTCTCTTTAATGTCAGTGAGGCATCAAAAAGGTTGGAGGAGATGCTTCTTAGTTGCTTCCAAAGTTTGATGCCTCACAATCACAAGTCAATTGGGAAACATATCAAGTTGAGCAGGGACTCTCCCATCCACCCACATAGACTTGGGTCTCCACCCAAGCTTTCTTGGAGTTCATTTTTGCCTGTACTGTTTTGATTGAGCAAAACTGCTCATAATCTTCCATTCTCCGGCTCGATAATGTTTGCAAATAAGCTCATATTGTAAGCTGTTGTTGCCCTTGGCTGCCATGTTTCTTCATTTGGCAAGGACATACAGTATTTTCTGGCTGAAGCTTTTCTGAGTTCTTTTGACTTTATTGTGGGAGTGATTATATGTTATATAAACTCCTCTAAAAACAGTGATGATCAGAGTTAATTACTTTCTTCTCCTTCTCATTCTCCTTGTCTTTCCCCTCCTTCTCCCCCTCTTCTTCCTGCTCCTCCTCCTCCTCCTCCTGCTCCTCCTCCTCCTGCTCCTCCTCCTCCTCCTCCTCCTTCTTCTTCTTCTTCTTCTTCTTCTTCTTCTTCTTCTTCTTCTTCTTCTTCTTCTTCTTCTTCTTCAGAAAATCCCAGCAAAAACCCCTATCAGCATACATCAATACTACATCTGTAACTTATAGTCTTAGAAGGTTCCTTAGAGAGGATAAGTGACTTTCCCACGGTCTTACAGTCAGTATGTATCAGCGACAGGACTTGGACCTAGGTTTCATTCAAGTCAAGCCAAGTCAATAAACATTTCTTAGTGAATTCCTCTACTCTGGCCTGAGCATTATTTCCTGATTCCAAGGCCTTCTATCAATTCATCCATGTAGCTTCTCTTTTTATTCCTATGTTCAGATTAATGTTATACAGTTTACAATCCTGATCAATGAAGGCAGGAGAACTGCACCTCCAATTGTTCCAGAAAGGGTATTAAGGAGTGAGCACAAGTAGGTAGGTCTTCCCCCAAACTGATTAAAAGAGCTGTGAATAGCCCTTTGCACTAGAGATCCCATTACCATGCATATACCTTGAGGAGGTGGGAAACAGAGAGCTCCCACAAGCACCAAAATATAGCAGCATTTTTTTTTTGTAGAGGCAAAGAACTGGAAGCAAAGCAGATATGCATATAGATATCGATAAATGGTGGTTCATGAATACAATGATAAAAAGGATAAGTATGAAGAATACAGGAAAGCGTAGGAAGACTCTTATGAAATGACACAGAATGAATTAAGCAGAACCAGGAAAACAATATACACAATGACTACATCAGCACCAATGGAAAGGGCAAAGAAACATTGAATATTGTGTAGTTATGACCAGATATAGCTCCAAAGGAGAAGCTTGGGAATTTACCTCCCTCTTTCTTTGCAGACGTTGATATGTTGGTTAGTTTTGTTGAAATGCTCCTACCCTTTTAAAAAGTAAGATATGACTTTTAGGTTGAGTTAGAGGAATATATTGAGAAATACAGAATTATAGCATCATGGCTTTGAAGATGGAAGGGACCTTAGAAGCCATCTAGTCCAACTTTTTCATTTTATAGATGAGGAAACTGAGACACAGAGGGGTAACTTTCCAAAGGTCACACAGGCGGTAAGTGATGGGGGTAGGATTGAATCCATGTTTTCCTGACTCTAGGTCCAGTGCTTTCCCCACTACTCTCTACTACTTCTATATGGTGATGTAAAAATGAACAACATTCATAAACATTTTTAATTGCGAAGAAATTTTGACAGCCAAAGACAGGTAAAAACTCAAAGCAAAATAGCATAAGACAAGTATGGCCTTGATCCTAAAAAGGAAAGATGAATATAGAGGGATGTCAATGTTATCACTCCCTCACTACACATACACACAAACACACACACACACACACACACCTATTTCTCTATTAACTACGCAGATGGAGTTAAACTCAAGACCAGTCTTACATATAGACAGAGTACATAATCACTTACAAGGCTTTTGAGGAAATGCCCTTCCTTACCCTTTATCTGGCTCCTACCACCCAAATCTAACTCACCCTTGAAATGTTACCATTAGAAAGCATTTCAAAAACTCTATTCAACATATACTTGGTTGGACCTCTAAGGACCCTTGTGGCTTTGCTATTCATTCCATGGGTCTCTGAATGCTCAGTCATTTTTTCATCTCTCTTGGTCAGTGATTTGAAATTTTAAGTGATTAGTCTGGTGTGAGTGATTGAGGTGTTTCTATTGGAAGGAATTCCTTTAGGAGGTGGCCTTCTATAGTAGGAAAAGCATTAGATTCCTCCCAGCAAAGAGACTGGGATTTAAGTTCCATCTTGTTGCATGACTTGAGTAAGTCACTTGCCATCTCTAGGTCTCAGTTTTCTCATTTGTATAATGAGGGGATTGGATTAGATTGTCTTGAAAATCCAAGTGCCTAGATACAGTGCCTAACACATAGTAGGACATTATAAATGTTTATTGATTGTTAGGTCCTGTTGTTATCTACTATGTCATTCAATGCCTCTAGTATTTTTTTTATTTCTTTGGTGTGGGTATTCCTTCCATGACATAGTAGATTGTTTTCATGAATAGCAGTGACCAAAAATAACCACCCTTGGTTGCCAAAACTCTGGCAATGAACCTCTCCACACTTAGATTAGTCCTCCACTGATGGGCACACAGAATCCACTGTAGTGGATACTTAAAGCCTTTCCAGTTTAGTTTAATTTACAGTAGGATCATAGACTGAGACCTGGAAGGGATCTCCAAGGGCATTGCATCCAACTTCTTAATTTTACAAGTAATGGCACCAAGGCCCCAGAGAAGAGAAATTATTTGCCCAGAATCACACAGCTAGTAAATGTGTCAGGCGGGATTGGCACCCAGGCCTTCACGATTCTAAGCATAGTGCTCCATCCACCATGCACCTGAACTCTGCTAACACTGATTTCAAGATGCCAGGGTCACCTCCACAACACAATGAGGCAACAGAGAAGGCCGTTAATAGTAATGATAGCCGACACTGCTATAGTTCTTTATGGTTTTCAAAGCTTTTTACATTCCAAAGCTTATTGCTGATGGCCTACAAATAAGTTTCTAAGATGTCATTGTATTCTTTTTAGTTCATCAAAGAAGACAGGCAGGCAGAAAAGACCAATTCTCCCAAAACACCAAAGGGAAATTATTTTTCTGAAGAGTTTAAGTTTTGGAACTGGTCATGAGTTCTTTCCCATGAAAGAGGAGGGAGGAGTGGAGGAGTTCCATATTTCCCAGGGGTACAGGTAGTATTATTCCCTTCTCCTGATAGTGTTGTAATTTCTGCTTGTGACAGTGTCATCATTAGAGCCAGGGGAGCAACATGGCCTCTCCCAACCTGAATTTTCCCAGGACTCTTAGGTGGGGACCACTTTCGTTGCAGCTGCTGGGTTCTACACAAGCTACTTAATTACATCTGCAAATCCATCTCCTTCGTCTTTCCCAGAGTTCTCTGCAACTTAGATTCCTCTGCTCAACTCCCCAAAGAGATGCCACATTGCAAAGTAATCATGCACAAAGATTTATGACAGTCATTTGTATACATGAGTCTGCTCGCAGACATCCGTGGTTCCTCTTCTGTCTTCCAGTTTTATTTAGTGTGAAGAAGCAAGCTGTTCTCAAATCACATTTATACATTTTTCATAAATCAAACATCACTGATAGCATTTCCTGACAGTGTTTGCTAGGCCCCAGCATGGTGGGTGCTTTCTAAGGGAACTAAGAAATGGATCCATTCTTGGATCCATTCCCTTTAATAGAAACGTGGTGTATGACAACATTATTACTGAAGGTTGATGCCATTCTCCTGGCTAGTCCAGGACATTCTTCAATATTGTCACAAAAGGGGCCAGGGTTGGGGAAGTGGGGAGGGAGAGGCTTGAAAAACTCCCCCCTGCACGTGTACATGTTATATCCTTTCAGGAGAATGGAAGCTCATTGAGGGCCAGAACTTTTCAATTCTTACCTTTGTATCTCCAAAGTCTAGCACAGTGCTTGGGACAGGTCAGACTCCTAATACATGTTTGTTGGATTGAACTGATATGATGGAACTCCTTATGAACTAGAGCTGTTATCCTTGCCAATAAGACAGAGATCATAATTCTTGCAACCAATGATTTGGTTAGAAATTGATGATTTCTTAGTTCCCTTAGAAACTGGCCTGCTAGCTGATGCCTGTGTACATTCTCTCTCCCACCTGTATGACTTTGCACAACAGATCTCCCATGAGTAGAATACTCCACTTCTTTATCTCTGCCTTGTAGACTCCCTGTTGTTGTTCAGTCACTTTTCAGTTGTGTTTGACTCTTTGTGACCCCACTGGGGTTTTCTTTTGCAAAGATACTGGTGTGGTTTGCCATTTCCTTCTCCAGCTCATTTTACAGATGAGGAAACTGAGGCAAACAGGGCTAAGTGACTTGCCCAGGGTCACACAGCTATTAAATGTCTGAGGGAAGATTTGAACTCACAAAGATGAGGGTTCCTGATTCCAGGCCAGGCTCCCTATCCATTGCACCACCTAGCTGCCCTACAGAATCCCTGGCATCATCCAAAGGACAGCTCAGATGTCACCCTCCTGTACCAGGCCTTATCTGATCCTTCCCAGGCCTTTCCTTCTTGAGATTACATTATATATCTTTTATATTTCTTGATATTATTTCTTCTCAATGGGTTTGCTCCTCCCACACCCTACTTCAGTAGATGGTGGTTACTCCCTGGGGAGCAGCATTGGGAAGTGATGAGAGATGTTAGAAGAACTGGATCAAGATTGCAGAAGGATGACAGGGGAAAATGGAAGTGCTCTTCCTACCTAGAGTTGGCTGTGGTGTCTATTCACCCTTCTCCATGATGAATGAACTCAGGCTACAAGTGATCAAGGGCCCCTGCCAGTAACCTGATAGGGAAAGTGTTGAAAGTATAAGCCAGCATGAGTCCCAGTCTGCACCCAAGTTCTAAGCCCAACACTAAGCCAAAATTCCAGGTCTAGGGTTTCTAGGTCTTCATCTAAAGACTACTGGAAGCTAATTCTTGTATTAAATGGACCTACCATTTCCTAGTCTTAGGGGAGTAGCTATGAAGAACAAAATAGACTCAAACTGTCCATTTCATAGAGGTCCTGAGTTTGGAGCAGCTCCCCATCAGGGAATTTCCAGAGTCGGGAGGGCAACAGACTCACAGATACAAGGCACACATTTTATTACTCATTGTTTTCTTATTATTTTTCGTACCTTTATTTGCTTATTGCTTCTACACTAAAAGTAAAAATGCTGCATGGGATATCTAAGTGTACCAACCTGTTTTGCAAAGAGTCAAGTCCATTAAACCAAGTACAAATGAAACTAGGACTCACTGAAATAAAGCAAGTTCAAGAAAGAGGTGTACTTGACAATAGGATGGGGGCTTAGAGCTGATTTCTGATTGAGTAAATCCACAAATAAATATATGCCCCAGATCCAGGGTTCTTAACCTTTTAATGTCACGGACCTTTTGATAGACTGGCAAAGCCTATGAGTTTTTCTTAGAATAATATTTTCAAATACATAAAATAAAATACAATTAAATAAATAAAATAAGTTGCAAAGAAAACCAATTATACTGAGTTATACAAAAACACATACACACATATATACATATATATACTAAACATGTATGTCATTTAATATATACATATACAAACATAATGTTAGTGATATATTATAACTAAATATATATTATTTTGTATCTATATATCATATATAGATACAATCTCTTGTGTGTATAAACAATATATTTTACATATATAGTATATCTAGATTGTATATATAGATATATTGTATATGTGTGTATGTATATATACACACATATATATATATAATATGTTATGATATATTATATACAAGTTCAAGGACCACAGATTAAGAACCCCTACCCTAGATAATGATGTGACCTACTCCACAGAGAAATGTAGAGCTGAGAAATAAAAGGTTGTTAATTCTTTGAGAACCACAGAGACTCATGCCTCCTTAGCACTTTCAACTACTAGAATGAGCATGGGATTTCCAGGGCCTCTTTGCTCAACAGGATCGGGTGAGTTACTACCAATTTCATCTTGTTATTAAACTTATATGTTTCCATATTATGCCTCCCCAGGACAATGCAAGCTACATGAGGGCGGGGATTACTTCATTTTGTCTTTCTATCCCCAATACCTTAACATAGTCCCTTATCTATGTTGTTCAGTTCAGTCATATCCCTCTTATTAGGTTTGTATATGTATGTATTAAATGTGACCTCATTTGGTGTTTTCTTGGCAATGATACTGGAGTGGTTTTCTTCTCCAGTGGATTAAGGCAAACAGAGATTAAGTGACTTGACCAGAGTCATATAGCTAGTCAGTGTCTGAAGCTGGATTTGAACTCAGGTCTTCCTGACTCCAGGTCCAGAGCTCTAGTCCTTGAAACATCTCACTGCTCCCCATAGCAGATGCCTAATAAATGTTTGTTGAATTGGATTGATTTTAATGCCAGCTCTAAATTCCATGGCTTGGAAAAGTACTACCGATGTTGGCTCCTCTATCTATGAATAAATCATTACGATGCAGATGGAGCACTGAGTGTGTGCTTAGCTCTGTGCTATTACCCTGGGAGATATAAGGAATGCAAGCTATGGAGGCTTTTCCCTATGTCCCCAGATGCCAGGACATTCCCCTCTCTAAGAGCCTTTTGTTTTTTTTTTTCTTTCTTTTTTTTCCTTCCTTTTTCTTTCTTTCTTTCTTTGCTTATTTATTTATTCATTCACTTATATGCACACACATCCATGTGTATATATATATATATATATACATATGTGTATCTATGTGCATAGCTGTGCATACATACACACATTTATATGTCACTATCAAAGCCTGAGGAAGTTTTGTGACAAGACAGCCCTTCTCTGTGTGTTCCAGTCCCCCACTCAAAAGTCTCTCTAAACCACATCTCTTGAGTTCCTCTGTTCACATGAGTCTCTTCAGTCTCTCTCTGAACTCTTTACAACAATCTGAAGTAAGTCCCTGATATAGGTAAGCAGTACTGTGCTAAGCATTCTGTCATCCATGAGGAGTTATGGATGTAACAGTCAACGCCTGGATGTTCTCTTTGCAAAATCACCCAAGTCTTGAACTTCTTCATATCTCCAGTGCACAGTACAGTGTTTGGCATATAGTAAGTGATTAATAAATACTTGATGATTGGTTAGTAAGAAGAAGCCTGGAGTAATTGAAAACATGGAATAAGAGTAAGAAGACCTGAGTTCAAATCTCATTTCTACTCTCTATTTGCAGGTCCCTTCCAAACCCTGGTTCTATATCTGTGGAATGAGAGGGTTGGATTAAGATCTTTTCCATGTCTCAATCCTAAGACAATTTCTAGAGCCCATGCTCTCAGGAAGCTCAGTCTAGCTGAACAGATAACACTTTTGGAATGTGGTCTGCTCCAAACATGGCAGAGAATGAAAGAAAGTGACATGGGTGGTGGAGTTTCCAGTGAGATGATGGAAAGCAAAGGCCTCCCCACCTCTAGCTTCAAGTGCCTCCTTCTTGGGGAAATGGGAGGTGGAAAGGTGAACAGGAGAGAGGTGGAGATTTGGATTTGAAAAGACAGGAGCCAGAACAAGGTGGGAATGCCCAGGTGAGTATGCCCATCAAGAGTGAGCAGTTTTCAAATTTTATTACAACTTTCATTATAAGCCAAGTCAGGAGGAAGAGGGTGGGAAGAGCAAAGAATGATTGGGTGGGTTTGTGGGAAGGCAAATTGCTTGAGTGTTAATGATCCAATATTCATTTTTTATTGCTAGAATTGATTTTCATTCTAGAGAAACATAGAATGGCAAACTTGAAAAAGACCTCTGAGGCTATCTAGTTCAACCTCTACCTGAATGATTCAATTCAATTTAATGCACATTTAAAAAAATATTTTAAAAGCTATTATTTATTTTTAACATTCTTTCCTTTAAATTTTAAGTGCTAAATTCCCTCTATCCCTCCCACTCCCTCCCCCACCCACTGAGAAGGCAAGCAATATGATATCAATTACACATGTAAAAATCATGCAAAACATAGCTCCATATATGCCATATTTTTTAAAAAGAGCAAGAAAAAATAAGAAAATTATGCTTCCATCTGCACTCAGAGTTCATCAGTTCTCTCTCTGGAGATCGATAGCATTTTTTTCATCATGAATCCTTTGAAATTATCTTAGATCATTGTATTGATCAGAGTAGCCAAGTCTTTCATAATTGATCATCATTACAACTTAATGCACATTGATTAATTGTGTTCATCATCATTAATTGTGTGTCCATACTATGATGTGTCCATCACTGTACTAAGTGCTGTGGACAAAAAAAAAAGAAAAACAAAAGAAGTCATGGATTACTGGGGCTTACATACTCGGAACAAGTTGGGGAGGGTGTGGGAAAGGTAGAGGAAGAATGGCATGTGCATTAATAATAATAATAATAATAATAATCAACAGTTGACATTTTTAGTGCTTTAAAGTTAGTAAGGTGACCTACATGTCATCTGATTTGATCCTCATGACAATTCTGGGACAAGTCAATTCAAAATATATCAAAGAATTAAAAATAGGTATAGAGCTCAGAGGGACCTCAGAGATCATCTAGTGTGACCCCTGCATTTTACAGATAAGGAAGCTGAGGCCTGGTAAAGTGACTTGCACAAGGTCACACCTGTACTAATCATGGGCAGGATTGATCTAGATCTCGTGACTCCAAAATCAGTGCTCAGTTTGCTGTATCCTTTTATAAGTCATTTTGGAAGGGTGGAGGAAGTATCAATAATTAGGGGCCTCAGGGTAGGCTTCTGGTAGGAAGAGGCAGTTGAGCTGAGCCTTGAATGAACTTAGGGATTCTAAGAGGGGAAGGTGAGGAGGCAATTCATTTTCAACATGGAGGATGGCCTATGTAAAAGCCCAAAGTCTAGGATGGAATATTGTTAGCCAGGTTGTCAGGCCAGTTTGGTTGAAAATGGAGGGTGTGAGGGGGGGAAATGGGCAAGAAGTGTGCAAAAATAAATTGGATCCAGATTGCAAAGGGATTTAAATGCCAAACAATTGTATTTAGTCCTAGAGGTGAAAGGGAATCACTGAAGCTTCTTGGATATGGGAGTGACGTGGACTGACCTGTGCTTTAGGAATATCAGGTAAGCAACTGGGGAGAAAACAAAGATGAAAAGCATGGAGGCCAAAGAGGAAGGAGGCTACTGCAATGACCCAAATGGGAGGTGATCAAGGCCTAAACTAGGGTGCATGGAAGGAAGACACTGGATGGGAGAAGGGAGGCAATGTGGTATGTGGAGAAAAGGGAGTTGGATTTGGAGTCAGAGAATGTAGATTTGAATCCCAGCTCTGATATTTCCTGCCTGGATAATCTTGGATGAGTCTTGAAACTTCTTTTGACTTTCAAGTAATAAGAGACATCTAAGTTGATCTCCTCTACAATGTACCTGGCAAGTGGTCATCCCCATCCAGGAACATCAAGGTAGAGGAGCTAGACAGGACTTTTGGAAATCCTTAGCCAGAGGGGCCCTCATACTTGACTTTATAAGTGACCATGAGGATTTACACATCTTGGGGGAACTAATAGATCTTATTCAAGATTTCTCTTCTGTTTTCCTGCTTTAACTAAATGTTATTGTATCATATTGTGAACTAAATGCTTCCAAATGAGCAGTTGGTTTCAGTTTACTGTGAGGTACCAGCCATACTTTATCCTTGGCTTCCTGGGTGGAAGCAATCAATCAGTCAATCAATCAATAAACATATTAAGTTTTAGGTTTTATGCTCCAAGCACTATGCTAAGTGCAGGGGATACAAAAAGAGACAAAAGACAATCCTTGTCCTCAAAGAGCTTACAATCTAACGTAACATGTTAAGAGAGTAAGAAAATCACTCTCAGTGCATGTTGTTGTTTGTCCTTCGTCTTCAAAGAGGACCGATGACATCACTAGGGTGAAGTCTTGACTCATGCATGAATTGGATTTAAGTGAGGCAGAATTGCACAAAGTCGTCAGCCTGTCTCTCTTCCAGAGTCATTGAAGTCCAGTGGCAGGACAAAAGTCAAGATGACTGGCAATGGCCCAGGATGCAGTGTATGTAGGGTGCTGCTGGACGCATATATATGATATAGCTATATACTGAAGCTCCTTGAGGAGCAGATGTCTATCTGTCTTTCTTTTTTTCTTTCTTTTTTTCTTTCTTTTATTCTTCCTTCTGTTCTTCCTTCCTTTCTTTCCCTCTTTCTTCATTCTTTTCTTTCTTTCTTTCTTTCTTTCTTTCTTCCTTTCTTTCTTCCTTTTTTCCTTCCTTCCTTCCTTCCTTCCTTCCTTCCTTCCTTTCTTTCTTTCTTTCTTTCTTTCTTCCTTCCTTCCTTCCTTCCTTCTTTTCTTTCTTTCTCTCTCTCCCCCCTCTCTCTCTTTCTTTCTTTCATCTTCATATTCCCAGCACATTGCACAACACCTCACACATATTAGGTACGTTATAAATGTTTGTTGATTGATAGATCAATTGAATAAAGGCAGTAACCTGAAACAAAAGAAGAGGGTAATTCTTCATTTTTGTTGTTGTTCTTGCTTTTTCTTCCCATCTTTCAGGTGCTTGGGAGACCAAATGATCTTGGCAGGTGTGGGAGGGGGTTGAGGAAAACCATGAGGCTTCCAGATACAGTCAGTCCTTTGCAGTTTCTTGAAAAGGGACTCCTAAAAATGATTTGTAAGGGAGTGCAAGTAGGCAACCAGGAATGAACAAAAGTTAATAAGAACTTTACAATCCTGAATTATAATATGAGATTATCTCTCAGAGCCATGGGTACACTAGGGCCAGCTCCTGAAAGCCAATTATTAAATGTTCAATGTGAGCATTTGTGCCTCAGAAATCTGTGAATGCTACAAATCATGACTTGTTTTACTGTTTTGTTGATTGTCAAGACTTAAGAAATGGATAGAGAAAATGTTAATAATTAGAATTAAAGTTAAAAATGTTCATGTACATGTTTACCCAAGAAGCCAGTTGTTAAAATTTGCCAGCATAACTTTGCTTACGATCCAGGGTCCCTTAAAGATTCTGGGTTCACTGGACCATGTCAAATCCCAAGAGGGTAATTTTCTTTTTGGACCATGGCCTCTTCCTGGAGTTGCTCCAGGAAAATCTCCTATACGCAGGGTATAGTTTGTATCTACGTTTCCTTAAATGTAAGCATCAGGGTCCCCTAGCTCCTATTCAGGCACAAAAGATAGCATATGTGTGTTGAATAAAGGATAGCCTTTTATTTTACTCCATAAAATGTGCATAAGTTTGCAAAGGACTCCCAGGAGCCCATAACTAGATACAGAGATAAATAAGAGATTCAAATAGCCCCTCAACTACCCCTGAGAAGGAATTAAACTTGGAATTGCCATGTGACGTTCAGTGAATCCCTCTTTCCCACACTCTGACATCCACCCACGACTCACAGATTTAGATTCCTGGAAGGTAAGCAAGATTGTTGAATAATCAATTACTAAACATTTGTCAAGCATCTACTATGTACCAGTCACTGTGCTAAGTGTTGGGGATACAAAAAGAGGCAAAAGTCAGTCCTTGCCCTCAAGAAGCACAAAATCTAATGGGGAAAACAATAAATAAACAAATATATACAAACAAATATATACAACCCCCTCCTATAGAGTTTAACTGTGTAATTTCACCAGGTTGTTTGGGGGATTCATCAAACTGACCAGGGAAACTCTTGGTCAACTCCTTGGATTCAATGCTTTTTAGAAGTGCACTTCAGCTTGTATGAACTAATGCAAAGTAAAGTGAGCAGAACCAGGGGAACAATTTAAATAATAACAATATTGTAAAGACAAACAACTTTGAAAGGCTTATGAACTTTGATCAACACAATAGAGCCAACCACAGTTGCAAAGGACTCATGAGAAAATATGCTGCCCACCTCCACATAGGGAGGGTGATGATCTCAGAGTGCAGATTGAAACATATATTCTTCTTTCTTTCTTTTTCTTTTCTTTCTTTCTTTGTTTTTGACTTGACTAATGTGGGAATATGTTTTGCATGAGTACATATTGTAATTAGTTTTCTTTTTCTTGCATTCTCAATGGATAGGGGAGGGAAGGTGGGAAGGAGAGAATTTGAAACTGAACATAAAATGAATTTTAAAACTTTTTTTAAAGAAGCGCATTACAGTTTTCTGAGCTGGGTCAGGTAGGAAACAGAGCAGTGGGTAAGGATGAGGCATGATGAATGTGAATGGAACTAATGTGAATTTCATGGGCCTAGTATAACTTTTAAAAATATTGGGAGACAAAGAAGAGAGCAGTGGGGAGGAAACACCCCTGAGACTATTTTTGAAGCTGACCTAAAACAAACTACAATGTCCCTTTTGAAACCAAATGAGGTGAATTGATAAGACAGAATCTCAAAGTTCACTTGAAAAACTTTATCTTAGCATGTCTGGTTCTGGGTCTTATTGCCATGGTTAGGATGTTTAATCACAAAGACGTTGCCTGGTCAAGACTGCCTTCATGATTTGAAATAAGCCACCTAAAATAACACGTAATGACCTTATTAACAACGTTTTCCTTCCGATGAATCAGCTGCCAGAGGAGTGGGGTTGATCATATGGGTTTTTCAGACCGTCTGCAAGCTCCAGCCTGGGTCTGTGCCAGGCTCATACTACTCTATAATTTAATCTAATTGATCAATTAAATCTAAATAATTTTTAAACAAGCTGTAATAAGAGTTATATAATTCCCGCACTCCATATCATTTTTTTAACAGCTTCATCAGCGGGAATTGCTCACTAAAAGGCACTGTCTGAGGCATGGGAGGAGTGCGCTGCTTGTGGATTTATGGACCATATGCCTGGAGCTAGAAGGACATCTAGACCAAACCTAGCATTTTACAGATGAGGAAACTGAGGCTTATAGAGGTAAGTGACTTGCCTAGGATCACACAGCTAATAAGTATCTGTGGTAGGATTTGAAACCAGGTCTTTCTGACTTCAGGTCTAGCCCTGTATCCAATGCATAGGATGTTGTGCTTAGTAAATGTTTGTTGACTGACTATCCATTATTCCACACTGCCTTGAAGACTGATGGAAGAGGCTGTGGGAGAAGATTTGCCTCCTGGATTTTTCTGTGCTGGGTCAGATGGAATCCTGTTTAGAGATGATAACAATAACAACAACAATAATATAACAGCTAACATTTATTCATTCAGCCCTAAAACACGTACCTCATTCACTCATTACTATGGCCCTGAGAAGTAAGGTACTATCGATATTATCTCCATTTTGCAGGTGAGGAAACAGATGATCAGTGGCTTGAGCCTTTAAATGTAAGCCAATAAGCATTTATTAAGTACTTACTGTGTGTCAGACACTGAGCTCAGCACTAGGAATAAAAATCCAAACAGAAAGATAGGCCCTGCCTTAAAGGTGTTTGCATTCTGATGGGAAAGAAAACAGTAACACAATCGATAGAGTTTTGGACAACATACACACACACACACACACACACACACACACACACACACACACACACATATATATGTTGGTTAGCATCATCATCATCACCTTCATCATTGGGCGCTACATTTTAGGAAGTATACTGATAAGCTGGGGAGTAAGTACCCTGAGTAACATGACCAGACTGGGCTCAGGTTACACTCAGCAAGGTTCAGTTGAACAAACTAATAAAATGTTTGTTGGATTGATTTGGGTTAGTATTGCCTTGTATTCTATATTAGGAACCTCCATGTTTATGGAGGAATACATCAGCTGTTTTCAAGTCTCCAAACGACTGCCAAAATGTAATTCCCCTGTTTGGCCCCAGAAGGCAGAACCAACAGCAATGTTCTGAAAAGGAAAATTTAGGCTTGAGGTCAAGGGTGGGAGTGAGAGTTGGGGAGGGAGGGATTCCTTACAGTGAGAGCTGTCTGAAAGTGAAATGGGCTGCCTTGTTATGTAGAGGAGCTGTCCTCACAGGAGGTCCTCAAGTAGAGGATGGTTGATAACTTGTCATCCGGGGGAGTCTGTACTATTGAGAAGGCTTTCATTCAATCATGGTCACCGAGGTGGCTCCCAGCTCTAATGTGATTTACCCACACATCTAGCAAATGGCAGAGGTAGGACTGGAACCCATCTCTCTCCTAATTCCAACTCCTTCCTTCCACATCATGCTGCTCCTTTCTGGATCTTTTCTAAGTGTATGGAAGTATTTGGTCTCCATTAGAGCAAGGATTCATGGTTTGCTCCAACTTTAAACTGCCTCATCTGATCCATATCACTAATCTGCTGCTCTCTCATCTCAACTCTCCATAATTATTAACCAAGTTCTGATTTGTTTGTTTTTACATGGACTTATCATTTCACTGTTGTGTCAAATCAACCACTGTGGTTAGAGGTATTGATTTCTCAGAAAAATTAAATGAGAAGTGTCTATCACAAGCTTCATACCCAGGAGGTGCTGCACCCTTTGCCATTGCCTACCAGCCTGTCCAATGTCCTTGAACCAGGAAACCCTAATATGTTAAACCCCAGGGAGGAACAGGTACATTCAGGGAAGGAATTATTCGCTAGTGTCAGGGGCCAAGAGTAGAGAGAATCTGCAAACAGTGTTAGTTTTCATCTTTTAAAAATGATAAATCTTTATTAATATCTTTCAATTCAATCCATTCATCAAATGTTTAAATATCAATGATGATTTCAAACTACACTGCATAGTAATCATCATCAAAATCATTTTATACTGGTTAAAAAGAGATGTCTATCAGTGGGAGAAGATTAGGTACAAAAGCAAAACAATCTGGTAGCCTAATTTTTGGTAAAGCCGAAGACCTGAGTTTCTAGGGTAAGAATTCACTGTGTGACAAAAACTGGAAAGTAGCCCGGCAAAAACTAGGTATAAAATAGCATCTTACACTAGGTACCAAAGTAAGCTTTGAATGGATTCATGACTTAGACATAGAGACAAATTAGAGTGTCAAAGGAAAAATTACCTTTTAGATCTATGGATAAAGAAAGAGTTTACAGCCAAACAAGAGATAAAGAGGACATTGATGTACTATTGATGGAGTTAGTAAACAGTGCAGCCTCTCTGGAAAGCAATTTGGATCTATGTCCCCAAAGTTTACTAAACCGTGCATATGTTTGGACAGAATGATATCACTACTAGGCCTATATCCCAAAAGGATTAAAGACAGTGGTAAAGGACTCATAAAACAAAGAATATTTATGGTAGCTTTTTTTTGTGGTGGCAAAGAATTGGAAACTAAGGTAGGGGTTTTGCCTTTCAGTTGTGAAATGACTGAACAATTTATGGTATGTGAATGTAATTGAATAATACTATGGAATAAGAAATGGCAAAAAGTATGGTTTCAGAGAAACCAGGGAAGACTCTTATCAACTGATGCAGAGTGAAGTGAGCAGAACCAGGAGAACAATTTATATAACAACAACATTGTAAAGACAAACAACTTTGAAAGCTGTAGGAATTTAGATCAGCATAATGACTAATGATGATTCTAGTGGATCAATAGGGAAGCATACTTTTCACCAACATCCCAAGAGATGCTATACTCAGAATAAGATGTGTTTTTTGGGATGTGGTGGATATGGGACTTTGTTTTGCTCAATTGCATATTTGATACAAGGGTTTATTTCTTTTTTCTCTCGTTTCCAATATTTGTGGGGTGGTAGGAGTCACTAGATGGGAGGGAGAGAAAATTTATTCTTGTTCATTGGAAAAAATAAGATTTAATTCTCCCCCAAAATGCCACAAACAAGCTCCTGTGCTGGGCATTGGGATACAAAGATAAAAAAAGGAAATTGCCCTTGCCTTTGAAGAACTAAAATTCTGTTGTGTGATGTTACTTATGATCATAGATCCTATGAACTGGAAGGGACCCTAGATGACATCTTCTTCATTTTAAAGATGAGGAAATTGGGGAAGAGAAAGAATAACTGAGTTGTCCAAGGTCACACTGATAGTAAGTGAGAGAACCAGGAAGAAATCTCGGTCCTTTGAGTCCAAATTCAGTGCTTTCCCCACTCCCCATTGTACTATAGGGAAAAAAAAGAGAAGGACAAAATTTATCTAAGGAAGGAAGCAGTAACAGTTCAGGGGGTCAGTTTAGACTTTGTGGAGTACCTCCCCGATGCTTTGAGGGTAGCTAGAGATTCAACTAAGTGAAAGTTAGGGGGCGAGGGCATTACGGGAAGGGGCAACAGTCTTTGCCAAGGAGAGAAGCAGGACGTGGACGGTGCATGGGGAGCAGTTTGCAGGACAGTTTACCTAGAAAGAAGAACACGTGGAAGGGAGGAATATGAGATAAGACTGGAAAGGTGTATGGTGCCCAGATTCTTTGTGTAAGATCTGTATGCCCTTGTAAGACAGGCTTATACACATGGGTTTTCTAAACATAAATGTATAGATTATAGGAGGCATGGACAGATATGATGTGAGGTCTGGACTACCTTTGAGGAGAGGAGGGAAGCCCAGGGATGTACCTGCACCTTCCCCACTATGATAGATGGTTGGGGCAGGGACAGGCAGTCCCCAGGAGCACAGAGACTCTAGGCATTCTTTTTTTCATCTCCAAGAAGGGGTACCAGACTAGAATTATATCTATCTGCCCCACTAAATAAATATTGCTTATGTAAGGGTATGAATTTTAGGGGTTCAAAAGAGAATCCATTACTCTGGTTGGCTTTTCTTTCTCTGCTCTCAGGAGTCTCCTCATCCTCTTTACCCCAGGGGCAGGGGTTTGAAATACTAGTGGAAACCTCCCTTGAGCAACATGTGCTAAGACACCCATGGTTTCTCTGTCAGAGCAGCAGGGAGTGCTCATTAATTTTTCGTTAGAGTAAACAGTCCCACAGGCTCCAATTACCAGGCTTATTTTATAACAGGGTTTTCTTAAACATGTACCATTTTCATTTCAATACCATACACTTTGCTCAGAAGGATGCCAGAGTACCCACCTCACTTAGTGATAGAGGCAGGTTTTGGTAGTAGCCTCTTTCTTGCCCCATTCAGGATGGGTCTGGGTCCCGGCTGCTGTTCTTTGGCCAACATTGAAAGTAGCAAGAGGTCAAGCAGTCTCAAATCCTAAGACTTTGGAAATGTAAATGTTGAGGGAGCCTCAGGATGGGAAGAGCCATCCTTCCCCCTCTCACCCTAGCCCTACACACTGTAACTTACCCTGAGGATCATAGGATCGTAGACCTAAAGCTTGAAGAAAGCTTGAAGACCATCTAAGGCTGACATCCACATTTTTTTCAGAAGGAGAAACTGAGGTTGAGGGAGGTTAAGTGATTTATCCAAGGTCACACAAGAGTGGGAGTGGGTTACAATGTGGCTCAATGGGAAGTATTCACAGAAAGATAGAACAGAGGATTTAGGGCTGGGAGGGACCTTTGAAACAGTCAGTTAGCTAGCATTTATTAAGCACCTACTGTGTGCTACACACTGTGCTAACTGCTGGATCATCCGATCCTACCTTTTATAAATGAGGAGAATAAGGTTCAGTTTCTGGGCCAGAAAGGAGTCTCAGAGAGTCAAAAGGACTTAGCTGAGGTTACCCAAATCCGATGCTCTTTTCATTGTGCTAAATTGCCTATAGTGACTAGTTGGCAGCTTAGCATCTGGCGCTCGTTCCCTGGGCTAGTGCTTGATCACTGTAGCTTCTCAGATTTCTCCTCCTAAATCTCCCTGACCACTCCTGCCATTCAGGTCCCTGGGCTCTTTTGGATGTTGGCCCCTTACCATATCTTACCATTCCTAAAGCAGGCAGACATAATGAGGCCATTCCCAAGCCCAATGCCCCAAGCATGTGCTATCTCTAAGCTGGATTGGCAATTACAGGCCTGAACTAAGGCAACTTGTTAATGTCTCAGAAATCTCTGGGTCCTGGGGACATGGTGGCAGACACCTAGGGAGTGGGGTGAGGGAGGAACAAAGGAAAAATTAGCTAGTTTATCCCCAGCTGAGGAGGTAGGAAACATCAGGTTTCGGGAAACTGTTTGGTCTTTGCCCAGAGCAGTTATTCATTAGTGTGTGCAGAGCTGTACTGGGACATGCAGGCTCACAGCTCCTGTCGGGTCCTGGTGAAAGACAAGACCCTGAAGAATTGTGCAGGGTTCTAGTTAGAAACCTGAAAAATTTTGCTCTGGGGATTCCCAGCCAAGGCTAATGGAGTTTGGAAGGAGGGAAGAAAGAACAGGGAGGATGGGAGAAGGAGGGGGAAGGATAAAAATGGCTTAGGGTGGAGGAAAAATACTGCCTGACCCTGGGGGGCTAAGAGAGGAAAAACTTTAGGGGAGCAAAGATGAAACTTATCAAGTATCAGAGAGCTCTGGCCTAGCAGGGGCCTGGTAGGCAGGTGGTCAGAGGCTTAGCAATGAGGTGGACAGGCTTGGCCTGAGATGGTAGGTGGAGATTTTGCAGAAACTCTGGCCTCCCATATCCACCAATCCAGCACATGCCCTGAATCCAAAGGCTTGTCTCCAACAGAAGATTCTGGAATGAATAAATACGAGGCGTGGCTGTTTCAACACGACCCCCTCACTCTCCTGCTAGGAGGACACCATGAACAACACCCAGAGTCTTTTTAGCCTGCCTCTCTTGCTTAATTCCCTCTACGCTTTCCAGGAAGTTTTCTTCTTGATGTCAAGAAACAACAATGCTCCCTGGTAGAGTGTGAAAAAGCCCTGGATTTAGACCTGCTGTTCACTAGCCATGTGATTGTGAGTAAGTCACTGGGATCTGGTGTCTCATAATGTATCAAGTTAAAGATTTGGACTAGATTATAGACGTAGAGCTGGAAAGGGCCTCAGTGTTCATCCATTTCAACCCTTGCTTTGAGCAGATAAGGAAACTGAGGCCAGGGGAAGTGAAGTGATTTGCCTAAGGTCACACAGGCATTAACTAACAGAGGCAGAATTTGAACTCAGGTCTTCTGTCTCTTATACCAGTTTTTTTTTCCCTTTTTATCACACTGCCTCAGATGGATCTGTTACCCACATCTGTGACAGTCTAGAATTGTGCCAGATTGAAGGGTAGACAGATTAAGTCTTGTCCAAGGTCACAAAGCTAGAGGTTGGTTGGATTTGAACTCAGATCTTCCAGATTCCAGATCTAGCCCTCTATCCACTGTGCCACCCAGATGCCTCTCTGTCTTTATGTCTATCCATTTATCTAATTATCTTTCAGTTAATAATTAATCATCATCTGTCTACCTATCATCTATATCTCTCTAGCCATCTTTCTGTCCATCAATTTCTCTCTATCCATTTATCTATCAATCAATCATCTATCATCATCTCTATCTCTGTCTGCCTATCTGTCTCTGTACCTGTCCATTTCTCTAATTGTCAATCATTTATCATTTGTCTACCCATCCTATCTGTTTATCTATCTGTCTGTCTACCTATTTCTCTCTATCTCTATATCCATCCATTTATCTGTCCATCATCTATCATCATTTTTGTCTGTAGATTTATTTATTTCTATCCATTTATCTAATTGTTAATCATCTATCTATCTATCTATCCATCTATCCATCTATCATTTGTCTGTTGATCTGTCTACCTGTCTATCCACCTGTCCATATCTATGTAGATATGGACAGGTGGATAGATAGTAAATAATCTGCACCCCCATGAAAGATCTCCTGGATAATGGTATTAGCAAAGAGCAGACTGGTTTTTGAAAGCAATATTTTACACTAAAACATATCTTTGCTATCACACAATTGACTGAAAAACGTAGATGACACTGTGGTTTATTGTTTGTTGGCTTTAAAATGCATTTGATTTGGCATGGCAAAATGCTGTTTTAAACACCCTTCCAACAAAGCATTGCATATGAATCCATCAAAATTATACAAGATTCCTTAAAATATATAACAATAGAGATGACTTTACTTGACAACCCTTTGATTAATATCAGGTGACAAATTAAGTGGGGAAGTGCAGCCTCAGCATGTGGTGAATAGAAGCAGGCTCTCTTATATACACACCAGAAAAGGAATTCATCAGAGTAATAATCAGATTAAAGAATATAAATAAAGAAAGGTATGATTGAAAAATAAGATGGACTGGTCATGTGACAGCAAGGCATAACCCATATGCACCATGGGTATCCATCCATGTAATGTCAACAGAAAGGAAGAAGGTCCCTGAGCATGTTGGATGAACCACTTGTGATGGATTTATGAGCAGACACAGATCATCAGGCATAAATGAGTTGTGTGTGATATGTATCACACCAGCGTGTGATTAGTACATGTTGTATTCCCTGCTCCTCCCCCACCCCCTGGATTGTTTCTCTTATCACTGCATCCCCAGGACCCAGCTGCCTTCCAATAGGCACTTAATAAATGTTCATGGAATTGAATTTAATTGAAACTGACCATTTGGGGCCCTGGATAATCAGGAGCTGTCTTAACAGAAGCAGACTGACTTTTCCCTGTGAACCTGCTCCAAATTGTTTTTCCAATTTGACAAAACCTATGAGCTTAATTCTACTGTATCAAGGATCATAAGCAAGCTCAAAAATTCCCTATTACACATTCCCTGCATCTGGGGGAGTGCTCTGGGCAATGTTCCTCAGATGGTAATAGGGAATAGGTTCAGTGGGGAATACTGAACCTTTCCAGTGAGATTCACGTTGATGAATGATGTGAATATATGACAGAGACATATTAAAAAACAAACACAGAGAAGAAAGCCTAAAGTTTAGAAGAGGTCACAAAGAGAGGAATTTTGTTACTCTTCTGTTAAATTTCATAGACACTTTGAAAGAAAGCATTATACCACAGAAGCTCCCAGATTCATATACTAACCTCTTTTTTTTGTTCTTTTTGTATGTTGAAATGTTCATGGGTTGAATTTTTATGATTATGTTCATAAATGAGGGAAAATGTTATTTATTTGTAAAACACCTTCCCTTATCAGTATCTTTCTGGGGCTCCTGGGGACCCAAAGTATCCCTCTGCCATACACGAGGCTGTGTGTGCATTTACAGAAGACATTGAGAGGTCATTCTTCCCTTCCCCCTGGGTTATCTGGGTTCACAATCACAGCCATACTTCTTACACATGGAATACTTGCAGACCTTGTTTCTTCTTTCCTTTTCTGAAAGGAGGATGGCCTCCAATGCACGAGCAGGTCCTGGTGACCTATAGCTTAGCCTCCCTCAGATGAGGCTTTGGGTAATCCTTCTGGATTGATCTTTGGGACCTTCTTCTCTGAGTGTGGATCAACCTTCAAACTGTTCTCAATAACAGAATTGTTCCCTCCCACCCCCCCACCCCAATCCCAAGGCCCTAGGGCTCCAGGTAAAACAGGAAAGGATAAATGAAAGTTAGGCAGTCTGGAAGGCTCCCAATGGGTCTCAATCCAGCTCCTGACCCTGATGGAAGGAAGTTAAGTTCAGAGTGTTATAATAGGCATTGGATGAGATACATGGTTTAAATAAATCATGGTCCCTTTCTTGTAGTAGGGAGATGATACCAACACATAGCCCTTAGGCACATTATTTTTTAAGTGCATCAGAAAGGTGCCAACAAATCACAATGGAAGAGAAGGTTGTTATTGACCAAAGGGAGGCTTCTGGGAAGAGGTGGCCCAAGAGTTGGTCTTTAAAGGGTGGGTAGGAATTCGATGAGTGAAGACATAGAGGGAAGGCATCCCAGCCATAGGAAACAGCATGAGCAAAGGCACAAAGGTAAAGGAGTGCAGAGCATGGGTAAAAAGCAAAAAGGTGTAATATTGGGGCAGTTAGGTGGCACAGTGGATAGAACACCTGCCCTTTGTTCAGGAGGACGTGAGTTCAAATCTGACCTCAGACACATAACTCCTACTAGCTGTGTGACCCTGGGCAAGTCACTTAACCCCATTGCCTAGCCCAAAAAAGGTGTAGTATCTGACTGAAGCATAAAGTGCATTGAAGAAGAATAATAGGAGATGAGGCTAGAATGGGGGAGGTAAGGGTGGTGAATGAGGAGATCCTTAAATGATAAGCACAGAAATTTACACTTTATCTTGTGGGCAACAGGGAACCATTGCAGGTTTTTTTGAGCAGAAGAATGGCATGGTCACATTTCTCCACTATGGGCTTGATACAGTGGATAAAGAATTTGGAACAAGAAACCCTGGTTTGAAGGGAGCCAAGATGGTGGAGTGAAAGCAGTGACTTGCTTGAGCTCTAGCCCAAACCCCTTCAAATACCTGTAAAAAATGGCTCTAAACAAATTCTAAAGCAGCAGAACCCACAAAAAGAGAAAGTGAAACAAATTTCCAGCCCAAGACAACCTGGGTGGCTGACCAGAAAGGTATATCGTGCCGGGCTAGGAGAGGAGCACAGTTTGGCATGGGCGCACAGGCTGCAGGGAACCTGGAGCAGGCCTCAGAGGACTGAATCATGGGCAGCTGTAGTGGTTTCCAGACTTCTCAACCCATGAATGCCAAAGACAGCTTAGAAAGTCAGTGGAAAAAGTCTGTCTCTGTGGTGAAAGAGAGAAGCACAGTGGGGTTCCAGCCCCAGTTCCTGAGCATGACCCTGGGGTGGCAGCTGCCTCCTGAGCTTCTGGCCCACAGACTGAGGGGAATTTGAGTGGCTGATCAGAGGGGGATTGCAGGGATCTCTCTGCTGGTGCAGGATTCTCTTACTTTGCCTGTGCTTGGATCTGGGTGGTGGTCCTGGGGCAAGGAGGAGCATTGGGATGTTGGAGCTTGTAGTGGCTGTGGAGAGGAAATCCTCCTCACAGTTGCAAGACAGAAAAGAGTGCTTGTGGTTACTCATAGACCAGAGCACATGCTAGGAAAGGAGTAAACACCTTGCCCTTGATCATAGCACTTGGAAGAACTAAAAATTTACAGGTTCCTAGAAGTATCTCTGAAATCAGCTGCACAAAACCCCTGAAGCTTGGAACAGTACATTCTCCACACTGGAAACAGACCCCTACCTTAACAAAGAGTTCATAACTCAAGTAATTGGCAGGGATCATGAGCAAGCAGCACAAAAAGAGTCAGACTGTATTATCTTACTTTGTTGACAAAGAAGATAGAAACATACAACCAGAAGAAGACAATAAAGTCAAAGCTCCTATATCCAAAGCCTCCAAGAAAAATATGAATTGGTCCCAGGCCATGGAAAAGCTCAAAAAGGATTTTGAGAAGCAAGTAAGAGAAGTAGAAGAAAAACTGAGAGTGATGCTAAAGGAGACCCAAAAAATACTGAAGAAAATAACACCTTAAAAAATAGCCTAACCCAAATGACAAAAGAGGTCCAAAAAGCCAATGAGGAGAAGAATGCCCTAAAAAGCAAAATTGGCCAAATGGAAAAGGAAGTCCAAAAGATTACTGAACAAAATATTTCTTTAAAAATTAGAATGAAGGAATTGAAAGCTTGAGACAGTTTAAGAAATCAAGGCACTGTAAAATTAAACCAAAAGAATAAAAAAATAGAAGAGAATCTGAAATATCTCATTGGAAAAACAACTGACCTGGAAAATAGATCCAAGACAGAAAATTTAAAAATTATTAGACTATCTGAAAGTCATGATCAAAAAAAGAGCCTACACATCATCTTTCAAGAAATTATCAAGGAAAACTGCCCTGATGTTTTAGAACCAGAGGGCAAAATAGAAATTGAAAGAATCCACCGATCACCTCCTAAAAGAGCTCTCTAAAGGAAAACTCCTAGGAATACTGTAGCCAAATTCCAGAATTCCCAGGTCAAGGAGAAAATACTGCAGGCAGCCATAAAGAAACAATTCAAGTGTTGTGGAAACACAATCAGGACAACACAAGATTTAGCAGCTTCTACATTGAGGGACCAGACGGCATGGAGTATGATATTCCAGAGGGCAAAGGAGACAGGATTACAACCAAGAATCACCTACCCAACAAAACTGAGTATAATCCTTCAGGGAAAAATAGTCATTCATTGAAATAGAGGACTTTCAAGCATTCTTGATGAAAAGACCAGAACTGAATAGAAAATTCGACTTTCACATACAAGACTCAAGAGAAGCATGAAAAGGTAAGCAGGAAAGAAAAATCATAAGGGACTTATCAAGGTTGAACTGTTTACATTCCTGCATGGAAAGCTGATATTTGTAACTCATGAGACCTTTATCAGTATTAGGGTAGTTGGAGGGAAAAATATATATATATATATATATATATATGTATATATAGATAGAGAGAGAGATAGAGGGCACAGGGTGAGTTGAAGATAAAGGGGTGATATCTGGAGAATAAAATTAAGTGGTGAGAGAGGATTATACTGGGAGGAGGAGAAAGGGAGAGGTAGAATGGGGTAAATTATTGTGCCGGTCACACCGTGCACTCTCCTTCTAACAGGAGCAGGCTGCCAAGGTCATACTTACCAGACTTCGGAGCCCACCCGGATAAACATAAAGACGAGCCAATCGGGAGGTGCAAGCACTCGAACTTTATTCAGAGGCCATCACAGCAAGGCCAAGCAGGAAAGCAAGAGCAAGAGAGAGTGAGCTCCAACCTCTACCGCCCCTATATACCTTCCTAGCCCCTCCTCCTCAGCCCACCTACCAGAGAATGATTATAGGATCAGATACCGGAAGGGGATGTCTGGGGTTAGCGCTGCACCTAGGGAGAGGATGTGACAAAGGAAGCTAGGCCTGGATACTGGAAGGAGATGTCTGGGGTTAGCGTTGCACCTAGGGAGAGGACTAGACAAAAGGAGCTCGTTCTCTGCCGTCCCACTCCCACGTGGCACAGCCCCCTGCCTCAGGAGCACATGCTCCAGCTACTTCCCCGTATCCTGTTCCTACCCCAGTTCACCACAACTCCACATGGCACAGCTCCCTGCCTCGGCAGCATGAGCTCCGGTTACTTCCTAATATCTTGTCCCTGCCCCATCTTGCCACATCCCTCACGTGGCACGTAGCCAACATCAGACAATCCCTCACAAATTATCTCACAAAATAAACAGAAAAGTAAAGGCTTTTACAGTGGAGGGGAAATGTGGGAAGGTGAGAGGGAATGAGTGAATCTTATTTTCATCAGATTTGGCTTAAGGAGGGAATAACATACAAACTCAATTGGGTATGGAAATCTATGTTACCCTACAGGAAAATAGGGAGGAAGGGGACAAGAGAGCAGGGAGATGATAGAGGAGAGGGCAGACTGGGAGAGGGGGTAATCAGAAGCAAACACTTCTGAGGAGGGACAGGGTCAAAAGAAAGAATAGAATACATGGGGGGCAGAATAGGATTAAGGGAAATAGAGTTAGTTTTTCACAACATGACTACTATGGAAGTGTTTTGCATAACTACACATGTATAACCTGTATTGAGTTGCTTGCCTTTTCAATGAGGGTGGGGGGGGAAGGAGGAAGGGAGAAAATTTGGAACCCAAAGTTTTAAAAACACATGTTTAAAAAATGTTTTCACATGCAACTGGGAAATAATAAATATAGGAAATGGGGTGCAGAAATCTATCCTGCCCTACAGGAAAATAGAAGGGGAAGGAGACAAGAGAAGGGGGGAGAGACAGAAGGGAGGTCAGACTAGAGGAAGGGGTATTCAGAATGCATGCCATCTTGGGGTAGGGGGTAGGGGCGAGATGGGGTGAAAATTTGGAACTCAAAATCTTGTGGAAGTGAATGTTGAAAACTAAAAATAAATAGATTTTAAAAAAAAGAAACCCTGGTTTGAATCCCTGGCTCACCCATATCCTATCTCTGTGTCTTCGGGCAAGTTCATAGCATCACAGGATCATAAATTTAGAGCTAAAAGTTACCTCAAAGGTCATCTAGTCAGAACACACACACACACACACACACACACACACACACCCATTTAAAAAAAATTGAGACCCAGAAAGATTGAGTGATATTCATAGTCACACAATGGCAAAGCCCAGCTCCCTGACCCCAAGCTCATCTCTGTCTCTACAGCACCCAACAACCTCCCTATCTCTCTAGGCCATCTGTAAAATGAGGAGGTTTTATTAAATAACCTCTGAGATCCCCACCATCTAATCTAATCCAATGACATTTGGCAGTTGGGTGCTGCAGTGGACAGGGTGCTGGGTCTGTAGTCAAGAAGACTTGAGCTCAGATCTGGCCTCCGATACTTACTAGCTATGTGACCCTTGGCAAGACACTTAAACCTCTGCCTGCCTCAGTTTCCTCAATTGTAAAATGGAGATCATAATAGCACCTACATCCCAAGTTTGATTCCAGAGAATAATATTTGTGAAGTGCTTAGCACAGTTCCTGGCACATAATAGATGCTTAATAAATGCTTGTTCCCTTCTCTCCCTTCCCTTTCTAATCCAATCTTACCTAATCCAATTCAAGATGAATTTATTAAGTAATTACTGTAGATATGGCACTGCGCAGAACATTGGTGATTCAAGGACAAAAGGAAAAGCAGTCCCAGCCTTCAAAGAGCTTATATTCTCCTGGGGGCAGGTTAGAATGTGCTCTCTCTCTCTCTCTCTCTCTCTGTCTCTCTCTCTCTCTCTCTGTCTCTCTCTCTCTCTCTCTCTTCTCTCATATATATGTATATATGTGTGTGTATGAATGTGTATAGAAAGATATATGTGTACACATGTGTATATATGTATATATAATACAACATGTATACATAAACATCAACATATTACTTTTAAAGAGAGGGCAGATGCCATTAATGGAATCAGTAAAGGTTTTGCTGAGTCTTGAAGGAAGCTAGGAATTCTAAGAGGCATAAGTGAAGAGGGAGTTCATTCCAGGTGAAAGGGGCAGCCCTTGCAAAGGCAAGGAGATGGGGGATGGGGAGCAGCAACGAAAGAGCCCTGAGTGATGAGACTGTGTCTTACCTTTCTTTCCCCCTACAGCATACTGCATAGAGCTAGGCACATAGTAGCTGCTGAATAGATTTGAGTTGAATTGAATTGAAAGGTACTTAAGAAGCACCTCCTCTGAGCAAAGCCTGGTGCTGGGCCATCGATGAGGTGCCAAGATTAAATGCCATGGTGCCTGCCCTTGCTCATTTAGATTTGTTGAGAGCGAAATAGAAAATGTTCCATTCACCAGCTTCTTAAATTAAGAGAAGGGAACAAAAAATAAATAAATACCAGAAGCATGAAGTAGAGGATGTTTCAAAAGTCTTAGAGCAGTGTTAGAGCTTAACACTGAAGTGGGACTTTGGGGACACCCTGGATAGTTCAGCTCTGTGCTGTTTGTTTGTTTGTTTTCCTAGAGAGATGTGGGCTGTGCGAAGCAGGGGAAGGAAAGGGGAGAAAGTATCAAGATAGATGTAGAAAGATAGCCATGTTTCTCCCTTTATCTCCTGCCTTTCCTTCTCCTCCTCCATTATCTCACTCCTCCCTCTCTCTCTCTTTCCCCCTCTCTCCTTCCTTTCTTCCATCTAACTTTCCCTCCTGCTCTCCTTCTTTCTATCTCTGTCTCTCTCTCCATCCCCTCCTCCTCCTCCTCTCTCTATCTCCCTGTCTCTCCCCCTCCCTCCTATCTTTCTCTCTTGCTCTGTCTCTTTCTGTCTCTGCCTTTCTCCTTGCTTTCCTTTCCCCTCTCTATCTTTCCCTCATCTTCTTGCTCTCATTTTCCCTCCATCCCTGTCCTCTTCTCTCTGCCTGACTCTCCTCCTCTCCCCTTCCCTCTCTTCCTCTCCCTGTCCTGCTCTGTCTGTTGCTCTATCTTTATCTCCCTGTCTCTCTGTGTGTCTCTGTCTCTGTCTGAATCTGTCTCTGTCTGTCTCTATCTCTCTGTGTCTCTGTCCCTTTTTCTGTCTATCTGTCTCTTCCCTGCTTCCTCCCTTCCCTCTACTCTCCTTTTCCCTCTACATCCCCTCCTCCTTCTTAGACACAACAATCTAGTCTGAGACACACCCACAGTTGCACTCAATAAATCTTTGCTGAAAAAAATACTAAGAGAAAGGCATACATTAAATTGAACTCAATTCAACAAGCATTTACTAAGCTCCTACTAGGTGCAAGGTCCTTGGCTAAGTATTGGGACAAGAGTCTCTGTCCTCAAGTACCTATGAGTGATAAAACATCTACTCTCATTCTGAAATATTCAAATGAATGGGATCTCTGGGATCGCTTTGATTTGGGAGCTCCAACTAATGATGACTGAAAATGGGAGACTGAAACCTGCCCATGGCTGTCCATCCTGTTCTCATACTTTCCCATAAGTTCATCTTGAGGGGTCCATAGAGGCATCCTTTACTGTCTCTTAACATGGCTCAGGTAGCAGTTGAGCCCCTTGGCTGTCCACCTGTCATCCCTTACTCCTGCCACGACTGGGCTACCTTTTCTTCCTATCATACATCTCCTTGATAACACCTTTTGTACCTGTTCTTCCTCAAAGTTCCTCTTTGGTTCTATGGTGAAGTCCAATCTCACCCTCTCCCCATGCACCATTCCATTGACTTCTGTGGGACACTCATTTTTAATTCTTTGGAGACTGTTCCATTCCATATATTGTCATCAGACAGCAACACTGATAGGATGTTGGTATTAAAAAGATGGGCCTTTGTTTCTTAAGGAAGCTTGTAGGCAGATAAGCACATATACGTGTGAATGCACAAAATGTGCACAGAAAGGTAAATTCAAAGTTCATAAAAGTTATACAATATAAATTCAGAAAAGAGAGAGAACTAAAAATGGTGTGTGTTGTTAGTCATTCCAGTTGTGTCTGACTCTTTGTGACCCCATTTGGGGTTTTCTTGGCAAAGATACCAGAGAGGTTTGCTTTTTCCTTTTCCAGCTCATTTTACAGATGAAGAAACTAGGGCAAATGGAGTTAAGTGACTCGCCCATGGTTATATATCTAGTTAAGTGTCTGAGGCTGGATTTGAACTCAGATCCTCCCAGACCCAGCTATCTTTCCATTATGACAACTAGCTGCCAACTGAGAATTAAAGAGGTAGAATGACTTGCCCAGGGACACACACAGCATAATTGTTAGAATCAATCAATCAGCAAAAATTTATTTAGCGCCTAGTATTTTCCAGGCATTGTTCTAGAAGCTAGAGATACAAAAAAATATGAGACAGTCCCTCTTCTCAAAGAACTTACATTCTAATGAGGGAAATATGGAGAGAGAGAGAAGAGAAGAGAAGAGAAGA
The DNA here is from genome assembly GCF_900497805.2 of Vombatus ursinus. Lineage (NCBI taxonomy): Eukaryota > Metazoa > Chordata > Mammalia > Diprotodontia > Vombatidae > Vombatus > Vombatus ursinus. The sequence goes on along the minus strand of NW_020954713.1, from coordinate 3,924,350 downwards.
GAAGAGAAGAGAAGAGAAGAGAAG
>NW_020954713.1:3894574-3924316 GCF_900497805.2 Vombatus ursinus | reverse complement strand
AGAAGAGAAGAGAAGAGAAGAGAAGAGAAGAGAAGAGAAGAGAAGAGGGGCAGCTAGGTGGCAAAGTGGATATAGCAGTGGCCTTGGAGTCAGGAGGACCTGAGTTCAAATCCAGCCTCAGACACATAATATTCACTAGCTGTGTGACTCTGGGCAAGTCGCTTAACCCCAATTGCCTCACACAAACAAAGAAGAGAGGAAAAGAAGGGAGGAGAGGGGAGAAGAGAGGAGAGGATAGAGAAAGGGAGACAAAGACAGAGAGTGAGAATGATATAAAATTAATACAAGGTAGTTTGAAGAGGAAGAACACTATGAGATGGGCATGAGGAGAGGATCAGTAAAGGCATTGAACCCAGATTTTCTGATTACTAGTGCTGTGTTCTTTCTACACAACACCTACCCAAGGAAAAGAGATCACAGAGATCCTCTATTTTCATGGACCAACTTTCTCACCCTTTGGTCTCTCCGGACATTTCTGCCAAAGATTTTAAAGGTCAGATGCATTTTTGCAACCCTACTTACAAATTAGTATAAAATTTTGCCCTGTGAGAAGGAAAAAAATGATCTTTGGGATGAACTCAGTGGTATAGAGGTACCCTGTCTCTGTTATGCAGCATCCCTTTAAATCAAATCTCCCTGCCCCTAAAACAACAGCAGCAGTAGCAATAAGGAATCTCCTAAAAAAACCAATCCTGGCCCTACAATTGTTGCCTCCATCCTCCCAAATTACTTGGCATACATTTTATATGATATTTGTTTATCTGGATACATGTTGTATCCCACAGCAGAATAGAAGCTCCTTGAGGGTAAGTGCTGTTGTATCACCATCTTTGTCTCCCCAGCACCACAGAGCTTGACTCCTGGCATGCACTTAGTAAATGTCTGTTTAATTTAATCAAACCCCATTCTTGGTGGGGTGTGTAAGGATGATATCATGCCTCCTGCCTAGTGCCTTTTGCTCTACTGCAAATGCAGTTCAGAGCCACAGCAGCACAATGATTATTATTGTTACAAACTACCCCCAAGAACTTCTTCATCCACATGCTCTATGGGGCCGGCCATGATGGATCAACAGCATAGCATTCTCTCCAAGCCCACCTACTTTTCAAAGCATGGGATTCAATCTCTTTCTTTATTATAGACATTCAGATCCCTGAACATTTCAAAATCTGTGTATGCAGAGACTTCCTGCCTTTTTCCTTCAATACAGAAAAAGGAAAGAACAAAAGGAGGGAGGGAGAGATGGAGGTAAGAAGAGAAGGAAGGAGGGAAAGATGGAAGGAAGGAGAGAAGGCAGGAGGGAAGGAAGGAAGGAAAGAAGAAAGAAGAGGGGAAGGAATGAAGAAAGGAAAGGAGAGAGGGAGGAAAAAAGGAGGGAAGGGGAAGGCAGGGAAGGAGGGAGGAGGAAAGACAGACAGACAGAAATAAGTCTTATGTGAGGTGTAGCCTGAGAATGCAACAGTGTTTCAGGCATCACTTCAAGTCTCTTGTAATATGCCAGATTATCATCCCTCCATATTAGTTAGACGAATTTTGAGAAAAGGGAAGGATTGCTGAAAATTGGCTTTTAAATCTGGCTTCCCTTGAGAAAGATGGTCATGCTCTGGGGTTTGTGGTATTACTTGATAAGCGATGATTAAAACAGTAATCCTGAATTGTAATCAGAAAGCAGTCAAGGCTCTGAAATTACTTTTTTGCTAAGCTTTTCTCCCCTCTTAAATGCAGCCCTGAATCGCCACAGATAATACAGACATGACTGCTGTTCCAATTTCATTTAGAAATGCTGGATCCATTAGCTTACAGTTTGGAAAGGTTCTATCCTCTTCTATTTGTCTTGAAAGTCTCCTAGAAGGTGTGGCTAGACAGACAGGGAGAACAGAGGGAATTCTCTTTGATCCTCCCTGCTGCAGACATCCACTCCTGACACCATCCTCACTTCATGCCTGAGGCTTTTACGTTTCAGCCCAGAGCAGCACTGGGCAAAGGCAGCCTTCAACTTAGCTGAGGACAGTCAGAGACCTTTCCAGCTTCACCTGAGCCATACTGACCACCTTTCTTAATGGAAAACTTTTCCATTTCATTCCAAGAAAAAAACCGATTTAGAAAAGCTTTTGAATGGGTTGAATCTCCTGCTCTGGCTGTCACTGGACAGGAAGCAAGTTACTCCCAGAATGATTCACTCATTCTACTGTGTCTACTAGACTGTAAGGTCTTCAAGTACAGGGACAGTGTTTTTTTTCTTTATACCTTTAGCACCCAGCACACAGACTGGCACATAGTAAGCTCTTCATAAATACTTGTTAATTGAATTGGATTACTACATGGCTGTCGTTAAGGCAGATGCCCATGTCTAAATAAATGTCTAATATATCCAAATGTCTAATTTAGAATGTCTAAATATGTCTAAATAAATTGTGTGGGAATGTCTAAATAAACCGTGGCACAAGAATTCAATGGAATATTATTTCTCCATAAGAAATAATCTATTAATGAATATTTATGAAGTGCCTACTATGTTCCAGGTACTGTACTAGGTGCTGAGGTTATAAGTACAAAGAATGAAAAAATCTCTACTCAAAATGAGCTTACATTCTAATGGGGGAGTTAAAAACTACATATAAAATATATACAACTTAAGGGCAAGGTTAATAAATTCAAATACACACAAAGTAGTAAAACACAAGGTGGTTTGAGAGGGAGGGCACTAGCATTTGGTTGGAATTGTGAAAGGCTCCATGCAAAAGATGGTGCCTGGTTGTGTTTTAAAGATAGAAAGAAAGTGAGAGTCAGGGAGGGATGGCATCGAAGCTATGGGGGCTGGTCAATGTTAAAGCACATAGATGGGAGTGTTGTGTGTCTTTTGTTGATGTTCCATTTCATATGAACTATGTAAAAGATGGTTCAGAATGGTTAGGTCTTCCCTCCCTAATCCAAGACAAAGTCCCTTTTCATGATCAACACAAAGGACAGTGACACTCCCTGTCTTAGCACTTGGTAGCTAAGTAAACCATTTTCCTGGAGTTGGCACCAACCTGGTCCATAGATCCTTGTTCACCATGGCAAGCAATTTGTAGATTTGGGCAGAGGGTGGGAAGAGAGAGAAAGACAAATGACCTCATTTGGGGTCATTGAACTTTTCATATTAGGCAACTTCTTGAGGACCACATGAGTTAATAGCACTGCTTAATATTGAACCCCAATAAATGCCAGGATATAAATGTTTACAGGAACTCCAAGCCAGACTTGTGGTTGGCAGTTGTGAATTCAATTAAGTTTACCTTTAGTAAGCATAGCATCCCTATAGGGGCCCCTTTTTCTCTAAAGTGAAGTGGGCATAGTACTTCTATATTACTAGGGACCCAGAACCTCAGCATTTTCTCTTATTCACCCCTCCCCAAAATGCCCAATTTCATAAAAGGCTTGGGCAAACTTATTTAATATAAGATCCCCTCCCAGGCATATTTGCATATTTTTAAATGCCCCAAAGGCATGAATGGTGGAATATCAGGTATCAGTGATAGGTTCCAGGGGGATATTTTGAGAGTTGAGAAGCCTATCTAAATTCCTCAAGGCAAAAAGCACAAAGATAGTCTCATATAGTAGTGCTGATATGAGCCACAACTCTGAGGGTCACAAGGGATCCCCAGTATCTGTGCATGTTTTGACCTCAAGGGTTCACAATCCATTCCACACTGGAAAAAAAAACCCTCAACATCTTCCATTTCAGAGCTAAGTCTACTGGTGCTTTAGGGTCAGTCAGGGAGATTTGGACTCATCCTCCCAGACTCATGCATGGAACATGAAGATGAGTGGCTGGAGTTTCTGAGTCCTCTGGAGCTTTTCATAGCAACGAACTGAGAAGGAAGGCTTCCTACTGAATGGTGAGTCACCATCACTCCTATGTAGCTGAGAATATTCCAACTTCCTGGGGGGCGGGGAGTGGGAAGCACAGCTTCTTCCTGTTTTGGACCCACCATCTGGTCAATGATGACTTGGATCTGTCAGTGTTTACTTTTTTAAACTTTAAATTCCTGGGGGTCTGAGATGAGAAGCTGCTATGTGTGCAAATTAAAGACTTCCCTTCTTATGTTCCAGGGACATACAACAGCTTGCTTTTCCTTCTTTTTTTCTTTTTTCTTTTAAGAAGAAAAAAAGCATCATTTTTGCCAAGATATCGCTGTCTCCTAGGAGTCATAGCTTGCATTTTTTTCTTCTTGAAAACTGACTAGAAAATGGGCTGGCACAGCAAAGGTATACTAGAGGGAGTTAATGTACAACATGGGCTAGTACAGCATCCCATTTAGAACCACTTGCATGATGCCAGTTTGAACCATGGAAACCCACAGACTCCAATATGAAGAGGATTACCAAACTCAGAACTCAGAGACTAATGCAGAAAAAGTCCTAGGTGAGAGGGGAATGGGGGTAGGGTCTGAAGTTGTTGTTGTTCAGTTGTTTCCAATCATGTCCTGACTCTTCATGACTCCATTTCAGGTTTTTTTAGGGAAAATACTGGAATGGTTTGCCATTTCCTTTTCCAACTCAACTTCCACATAAGGAAAATGAGGCAATCAGGATTAAGTGACTTGCCTAGCGTCACACAGCTAGTAAGTCTGTAAGGCCATATTTGAACTCACAAAGATGAGTCTTCTTGACTTCATGCCTAGTACTCTATCCACAATTTTCATGATCCTATTTGGAGTTTTCTTGGCCAATATACTGGGGTGCTTTGTCATTTTCTTCTTCAGCTCATTTTCACAGATGACAAAACTGAAGCAAACAGGGTTAAGTGATTTCCCCAGGGTCATACAGCTTTTGTTGTTGAGTTATTTCAGTCACATCTGACTCTTCATGACTCCATTTGGGGTTTTCTTGGCAAAAACACTGGAGTGGTTTGCCATTTCCTTCTCGAGCTCCTTTTACAGATGAGGAAACTGAAGCAAATAAGGTTAAATGACTTGTCCCGGGTTACATGGCTAGTAAGTGTCAGGCCAGATTTGAACTCACAAAGATGAGTCTTCTTTACTCCAGGCCTGGTGTCCCAGGGCCAAGTTGAGGGGCAAGGAAATGGGAGGGAGAGAGGAGAGATCAAAGCTAGGAGGCAGATGGTAAGGCCCAGAGTGATGGTGGGGGAGGCCAATGGTGAAATCTACATTCTTATTCTCAGAGAATCTAGAGCAGTGAGACCCAGGGAGAAGGAACTGATTATCTTTCCAGCAGCTACACAGAGGAAATAAACTCTACTTCTGAGCACAAAGGCTTTAGGAGATCAGTGTGATCAATATCACTCAATGAAGGTTTTTAGTTCTTAGATACATATCCCTAGAAGAGAGCAGTGTGGATACTAAACGCTAGACCTGGCATGAGTAAGAGCTGACTCCATGTCCCACATTAAATAGCTATGCGATCATGGATTAGCCTTTGTTTGAACCTCCAAGGCTAGCCACAGTGCCAGGCACATAGGAAACATGGAATAAATGCTTGTTGACTGACTTCATCACAATGAGCCTCAGTTTCCTCAACTGTGAGTTGGACCTGTAATGACTCCCTTACCAGATGGCTGCTTGGTTCAACTGAGCTACTATGTAGAAATTCTTGTGCCATTAGATAGCACTTTAGGAGCAATAAATGGTACAGTGAATAGAGTGTCAGGCCTGGTGTCAGAAAGACCCAAGTTCAAATCTGGCCTCAGATATTTACTAGTTGTGTGACCCTGGATGAGTCACTTTACCCTGTTTGCCTCAGTTTCCTCATCTGTAAAATGAGCTGGAGAAGGAAATGGCAACCCACTCCAGTATCTCTGCCAAGAAAATCCCAAATGGGATCACAAAGAGTTAGATATGACTGAACAACAACAACAAAAGCATTTTAAGGTCTACAAAGCAATTTATAATTAGAAATGTTTGATCCAATAAGCACTTGGAACTGCAGGGAGCAAAGGGAAATGAAGGCAATATTATAATATGAGGAAGGAGGCCAGGGATGGAGCGTTGCTGTTGTTCAGTCATTTTTCAGTTGTATTTGACTCTATTACCCTATCTGGGGTTTTCTTGGCAGAGATACTGGAGTAGTTTACCATTTCTTTCTCCAGCTCATTTTACAGATGAGGAAACTGAGGCAAACAGGGTTAATTGATTTGCCCAAGATCACATAGCTAGGAAGTGTGTGAGACTGGGTGTGAACTCATGAAGATTGAGTCTTCCTGACTCCAGGCTCTGCATTCTATCCACTGCACCACTGATCTCCAAATCCAGTTGTTTTTTTCTCTTGCCCTAGGGAGTTCTGGGGAAGGGAGTAGATGCAGGAGGTTAGAATGTGCAATGCTAGGATATCCTAAGACCCTGAAAACCCTGAATCCCAACATTGTTAGAGACTGGAAATGTGGGAAAATATTCTTCTCTAGGTGAGAAGCCCCTTTTTGAGGTAAATTGGCGTGGTGCCCAAATTAGAAAGCAACTGAGAGTGGGTGACACACAGGCAAACTGTAGATCTGGAGGACACAAGCCAGTGAGTCTTTGGTGGCAGAAGTGGAGAGGTTGGCCAGGATCATTTCCAATTTTCAGAGCTGGTTCCTCCAGGAAATGATTAGTCTTTCTAAAGGTCAATGTTATCTCTAGACATTTCTCTCAATAATTACATATAAATGGAGCCCTCATGACATCATTGGAAAAGGATAGATTTTCCTAAAGTGTGCCTGTGAAACCCCAACAGGCTTAATACAAAAGCCTTTTAGATTAAAAAAATTTTTTTCTATTAAGCACCTACTACTTTCAAGGCACAGAAAGAAAGGATGCTGTAGTGGATAGGAAAGGAAACAAGTCTCTATTAAATGCCTACTATGTGCCAGGCATTGTGCTAAACACTTCACAAAAATTTTCCCATTTGATCCTCACAACAATCTGGGGAGGTTGCTGCTGTTATTATCACCATTTTACAGTTGAGGAAACCGAGGCAGGCAGTGGTTAAGCAACTTATCCATGATCACACAGCCAGTAAGTGGAAGAGGGATTTGAACTCTGGTCTTCCTAACTCCAGGTCCAGTGCTATAGCTACTGAGCCATCTAGCTGCCTCAAGCCTTAGAGATAGGAAGGATCATAGTTCCAGAGCTGGAAAAGACTTCAGCATCCATTTAGCCCAACCCTTTAAATTTACAGATGAATAAACTGAGGCCCTTGGAAGTCAAAAGACTGGTCTGAGGTTCATAGCCAGTCAATAAACATTTATTAAGCACTGCTATGTGCCCTTCCTTTCCTTCCCTTCCCTTCCTTCTTACCCTGGCGTCACTCTAATTTTGTTAAAATTTTATTTATGTTATTCTGAACTTAAAAACTAAAACAAGCATTTCGATAACATAGTAGAATAGAAAAAAAGGTGATTGTACATGAAACTGCAAGTCTATTGTGTTCAACTTGATTTTCCCTTTAAATATATAATAAAGCTATCATGCAATTTTCTTTTTTTTCTTCCTTCTCCCTCCCCCCACCCCAAGGCTACCATTAGACACAAATACACACACGCATACATACATGCATATATATATATATGTAAAGTCATTTTATACATACTTCTATTCACCAGTTCTTTCTCTGGATGTAGATGACATTTTCCTTCCTATGTCATTTGTAGTTAATTTGGATATGTATAATAGTCAAAATGACTTAGTCACTCAAAGTATTCTTAAAACAATTTTGTTGGGGCAGTTAGGTGGTGCAGTGGATAGAGCACTGGCCCTGAAGTCAGGACTTGACACTTAACACTTGACACTTGACACTTACTAGCTGTGTGACCATGGGCAAGTCACTTAATGCCATTTGCCTAAAAAGAAAATATATTGTTGTTACTGTATACAATGTTCTCTTGGTTCTGCTCATTTCACTTTTTATTATTTCATGCAATGTCTTTCATGTTTTTTCTAAGATCATAGAGCTCATCATTTCTTATAGCACAGTAATATTCCATCACAATCATGTACCACAACTTGTTCAGCCATTCCCCAATTGACAGACATCCCTACAATTTCCAGTTTTTTGACATCACAAAGAGAGTTGATATAAATATTTAGAACATGTAGATTATTTTCCTTTTTCCCTAATCATCTTGGGAAACAGACCAAGTAGTGGCATTGCTGGGTCAAAAGGTATAGGCAATTTCATAACTCTTTGGGTATAATTGCAGATTGCTTTCCAAAACGGTAGGATCAATTCACAGTTCCATTAACAGTGAATTAGTGTTCCAATTTTTCCACTTCCCCCTCCAACATTTGTTGCTTTCCCTTCAATCATTTTAGCCAATCTGATATATGTGTAAAATGATATTGCAAAATTGATTTAATTTGCATTTCTCTAAACAATACTGATCTAGATCATTTTTTCATATGACTATAAATTGTTTTGATTTCTTCATCAGAAAACTGCCTGTTCATATCCTTTCACCATTTATCAATTGGGGAATGACTCATATTCTTACAGATTTGACAAAGTTCTTTATCTATTTGAGATATGAGACCTTTATCTGAGAATCTGTCCATATAATTTCCCCCAATTTTCTGCTTTCCTTCTGATCTTGGCTACCTTTGTTTTATTTGTATAAAATCTTTTTAATTTAATGTAGTTGAAACTGTCCATGTAGAGAAAAGTCAGTTGCCATCATACCTCCTCATCCAAGGTCATATTCCCCATGTCCAATAAAACCTGTGGATTTCTTTGCTTTTTCTCTTCACCTGCACACTTGAATGCTTGCTCAGACACTCCACTCATTCTCTAGTCCAACACCCTCACTTCATACGTGGGAAAAGTGAGCCTTTCTCAATCATTTATTCCCTCAATCATTCATCTATTTGTCCTGCCTTGCTTACCAATGTGTTCATTCTTTCACTCTTGGACTCACTGGCTCACTCACCTGTTTGCTCCCTAGATCATGAATTCTTTCACTTGTCTATATAGTCATTCTCTCGTTTGCTTACTTTCCCACTCATTAACTTCCACATTTGCTCATGCCATTGTTTGCTCATTCACTTGTTCATTCACTCCCTTGCAAGAGGCTCAATGCATTTTCCTGTTGCCTTGCTGATTAATCCCCTTGTTCACCCTACATGTACATTCACTGATTCACCCAATACATCTACTTATTTCCTCACTAGCTCGATGACTTGCTCACTTACTCATGCACTCATCCATTACTTCACTTACTTTCTCATTTAATTGTTTGCTTGGTCACTTATTCACTCATTCACTCACTCTCTCATTCACCCCTTTGCTTGCTTACTTGTTCACTCCCTGGCTTGCTCACACACTTAATTGCTTAAATGAGCACTTGCTTACTCATTCATTCACTTGCACACCCATCCATTCACTTGCCTGCTCCAACATGCACTTTCTCACTCATTCGTCTGTTGACCTTCACATTCAACTATTTCCTTGTTCAATCTCGTAGTCACTCCATTGTACACTGGCTTGCTCATGCATTCAGTTGCTTGTATACCTGTAGAAGGAAACTAAATGGTAGAGTTAGGAAAAGCTGGATTCAAATCCTGCCTCAGACACTCACTTAGCTGTGTTACCTTAGGTAAGTCACTTACACTCTGCCTCAGTTTTCTCACCTATAAAATAAGGATTAATAATAGCATCTGTCTCCTGAAGTTGTTGTTAGGATCAAATGAGATAATAATTATAAAGCACTTAACACAGTGCCTGGCACATAGTAAGTACTATGTACATGTTAGCTATTATCATTACAAACTGTGTAACCCTCAACAAGTCACTTAAACTCCCTCAGTCTTGCTTTCTTCATCTCTGAACAAGTGGCATCTCTCTTGCAGGAAATAGCCCACTCTAGTTAGTACAACGTTGTGTCTCTCCTGAGTTGACAAGTGCTCTCCTGGCTGGTGTTCTCTGAGGCTACTTCCTTTGAGTGTGCTCACTCACTCACTTGCTCAAAAGGAGGCTGGATGGGTTTTCTTGGTGGCTTGCTCATTCATCCACTCAATCTCATTGAGAGTTCATTCTCATGCATTTGCCTATGCTTCCACTCATACATTTCTTCCAGCTTTTCTGAGACTTCCCTCTCTAATAATAGTAATAACACATTTTTCTGGTACTTCAAAGATTGCAAAGCACTTCTTTACATTCTCTCATTTGAACTTCACAACAACCCTGGGAAATAGGTACTATAGGCATTTTTATCCACATTTTACAGAAGAGTAAACTATAACTCTCTGAATGAACTTGCCTGTGGTCACATAGTTAGAAAATGTCAGTCAAGATATGACCCCAAGTCTTTTTAACTACAGGTCCAACATACTACTTATCATACAACATTGCCTGAATGTCTAGGATACTTATAATTTTTCAAGAAAGTCAATCTTGTGCTGAGCTGCACTTTTTCAATCTAACAAACACCAAGAGGAGAAATGGAGGCTGCCGTTCTATTGTACTCAAGCGTTTACCAGATCTATGTGCCAACTATATCTTTGTATGTGTTGCTGCCTCTCCTGAAGCCTCCATGAGGGATGCATTCACAGAATGCAAACGTGGCCCACAGGTAATTTTTTTTTTCCAAATGAATTGAATCATTTTATCTGAACACTTAAAACAGAGGTAGTATTTCAAACCCACTGAACTGTGGTTTATAGAGATTCTTCTGATCCCCTCCCAAGTTTGTGGAGACTTAGAAGAAGGTGTGCACTTGGCCACTGGCTTGGCACTCTGTGAATACACAGAACAGGGGACACTTATTATTTATGTGCAAGTGAGACAGCAGCACATCTAGACACATGGTACCTGTCACAGACTTCATGGCTGCTCCCTGGAGACCTCATCCAGCCCTTCAGCTGCCTGATGCATTTTGTATTGTCTGGAACTGGAGGAGGAAGGAGTTGGATACCCATGTGGTATAGTTTGAGGGACTCTGGGAAGATTCTCCCTCCTAAAACTATGTAACCCTCACCAGTCCTTCATGGTGCCTGAAATTCCACCAGTAGAATCATAGTCTTTTATGAATGTCAGAGCTGGGACAGTCCTTAGAAAGCAGGCATCCTAAAACTCACATTTTCTAGAGGAAGAAACCAGGACCAGAGAAGAGAAGACCACATAGTCAGTTAACTATAGAAACTAGACCAGAATGATAATATCTGGCTTACAAATCACTTTACAGTGTAACCCAGGTTTCAAGTTTCAGTCTTTGCATAAGACTTTTCTCATTGGTGGTGTGTGCTGTGTGTTGCCCATGCAGATTATGTGTGTCCATGTTTGTCTAACTACAAAAGTGAAACATAGATAGATATCTCCAGAATTTCCTCTCTTCATCCTTCTCCAAGGAAAACTAATTCCTACTGTAAGGAGAAGCAAGAAGTTGAGGCCAGAGGCTCACAACTCTATTCTTCCCAGAGAAGGGATACTAGAATTAGATCTAGCTGTTCCCCAATATACTGTTAGTCTAGGAGAGAGCTATTCCTTAATAGAGAAGGAGTGACCAAGTTATACATACAAGGCTTAACTCCCTTCCCACAAAATGACAGTCTCACAAAGAATACATGTAGCAAATAGCAAATAAACCCTTGTATCCAAAATTTTAGCAAACAGAAATCAGAAAATACATACAGATAAGAATAGAGCAGATGATGTGCAAAGTCAATGAGTTCTCCTGCTGGCAGTGAGATAGCTCAGCTCAACCAAAAGAGAGAGTACCAGATCTCACCCAAGTAGAAACTCACCAAAGTCTCTAGTGTAGCAAGCTGGGGATAGGGACATAATCAAAGAGCTGTTTCCTCTACCTATTATCTTCTTCCCAGAGTCTTTTTCTCCCTCCAGGGGGTCTGAGGAGAATCTGTAAATATGTGTGTCCTTTCCTGAAGGTGGAAGCCTGAAAATCAGGATCTCTCCTCTCCAACTCTGACTTTCATTGCAGAAGTGGAGCTTTGAGCAATCATTCTCCACCAACAAGAATAGTCATTATGCAAATGAACTTTGAGTTTCTAGTTACAGTAGAAAGAACGATGACTCAATCTTCTGAGCCTGTGTAAGGGGTAGAGTTGGGAGAGCCTGGAAGAAGAGAAATCTTTCTTCTGGCTTTCACTATGAGTTCTTGATCTCATCCAAAGGAAAAATTCCCCAAAGTTTCTAGTGGGGCAAATTATAAATAAAGATATGTTTGAGGCTCCTCATATAAGCATGGAACACTGAGCATCATTCTCTCCATCAATGAGGAGGGTCATTTGTAAATGTTTGGACTTCAACCTCTTTCCCTCCACAGAAGTCTCTTGTATGCACTCCCAATTCTATCTCAGCAGCCAATCAAAAGTCTTTTTCTTTACCATGTGGTTATAGGAGCAGGAAGAGTTATCTCTAAAGTAGCAGTGGGAGGAGGGTAGAAGGGGTTCATTCCATGTCCTGGATTCAGATCCTGACTCAGATGCTTGTTAAAGCAAGTTAACAAGCATTTATTAAATACCTACTCTGTGCCCTCAAGGATCTTGTTGTTTTTGTTGTTTGGTTGTATCTGACTCTTCATGACCGCATTTGAGGTTTTCTTGTCAAAGATACTGGAATGGTTTGTCATTTCCTTCTCCAGTTCATTTTACAGATGAGAAAACAGAGTGAAGTGACTTGCCCAGGGTTACAGAGGCGGTAAATGTCTGAAGACAGATTTGAATCCAGGTCTTCCTGATTCCTGACCCAGAGCACTATTCATGGCACCACCTAGCTGCCTTCAAGGATTTAGTCCAACCTAAACCTGATTGAAAATCATTTCTATGATATTCCCAACTAGTGCTCATCAGACTTTGCTTAAAGACATCAAATGATTCCTCATATGAAAGCCTCAAATGGGGCTGGAGGAGACCTCAGTGGACATTTGGTCCAATAAATACACTGCAACAATCCCTATTATAACATACCTGACAAGTGGTCATCTAATTTCTGCTTGGAGTCCTCCAGAAAAGGGGAACTTGTTACTTCTGTAGGCTTCCCATTCCACTTTGAGAAGGCTTTAATGGTTAAGGAGTTTTCCCTGACATCAAAACTAAATACACCTCATTCAAAATTCTACCCATTGCTCCTGATTCTTCCCTCATTGGCTAAATGGAACAAGTCCATTCCCTCTTTTATGTGACAGCTCTTTAAATGCTTGAAGATACATTCCCCTCCCCCCACCCCAAATCTACTTTTCTTCAGGCTGCATATTCACAATTCTTTCAACAGTTCTTCACCATCCTTACTGACATCCTCTGAATGTTCTCCACTTTATTAATGTCCTTCTTAAACTCTGGTTGCCTGGAATTGAATCCAATGTTCCAAACATGGTCTGACCAAAACAAGGTGAACCTAGAAGCTAGGTTTTTTAATGCAGCCCAACACCTCCTTAGCTTCTTTCATTGTGACATCAAATTGTTAATTAATATTGAAATTATTGTTCTTTAAATATATTTTTTCAGACAAAATGCTATCTAGCCATATCTCCTCCATTTTGTAATGTAAAGTTGATCTTTTGAATGCATGTGTAATATTTTAAATTTATTTCCACTGAATTTCATCATATTAGATTTGGTTTCAATGATCTTGCCTATCAATATCCTTACAGATCCTGATTCTGACTTCTATTGTATTAGCTATCTCTTCCAATTTTGTGTCACCTGCAAATTTTATGAGTGTTCCAACTATGTCTTTATCTCAATCATTGATAAAAATGCAAAATAAAAAAGTAGGATGAAGTACAGAACTCTGGGACTCTCCACTGGAGACCTCTCATCTAATTGGCATTGAGCCATTAATAGCTACTCTTTTATTCCAGTCAAACAACCAATTCCAGATCTATCTAATGGTATTATCATCAAGTCTACATCAGTAGATAAGTTCCACAAGAATAGTATGAGATAAACTCTCAAGTGCTTTTTTTTTTAAATCATCATTCCCTGGTGATCCCAAGCTTAAAAATCCTGTCCAAAAGGAGAACAAGTTTAGCCTGATGTGACCCATTCTTGATGAAATCATGCTAATTCTTTGGAATCATCATTTCCCTTTTTATATGTTCACTAATCACCTCTTTGATAATCCATCCTAGAACTTAATATTATATTCAAGTTCCCTAGCCTAGAGTTTCCAGACTCTATTCTCTCTCCTTCTTAGAAAATTGAGGCATTTACCTTTCCATATTTGTATCTCTCTCATTTTCCATGATCTTTCAAAGGTCACTGACTGTGACTTGACCATTACAGTTGCCCCTTCTCGCAGGACCCAAGGATGTAGTTCATCTGGACCAAGTGACTTGAATTCACCAATGGCTGCTGGATGTTCCCTTACTATCTCTTTACTTACTTTGGATACTAACTACACATTAGTCATTTTTGTTTTGTCATTTCCAGAGCAAAGGTCAAAACAAAATTAGGATCAAATATTTCTTCTTTCTCTCTGCTGTCAGTGAACACTGTTCCACCCATCCCCAAGTAAAGGTCTTATCCTTCCTTTGATTTTCCTTTCCCTCCTCAATATAGCTTAAAAAAATAACAATCACCTCAAGCCCTTTTACTTGTCCCTAACTTTGCTCACTAGCCTCAACTCATTCAATCACATTCACTTCCTTTTTACCTTATCTTGTTTCCATCTTCTGTACATTTCTTTCTTTTTTAATAGCATTTTCCCCCAGTTACATGTCAAGAAAAAAAATTAGCATTCATTTTTATAAGATTTTGAGCTCCAAATTTTTCTCCCTCTCCTCCCCTCTTCTGAAAATGATAGGCAGTTTGATAAAGTTTATACATGTGCTATCATGTAAAAATGTTTCCATATTAGTCACAGTTGTGAAAGAAGAAACAGATCAAAAGGGAAAAAAACATGAGAAAGAATCAACTAAATGGGAAAAAATATACTTCGATCTGCATTCAGAAGGCATCCGTTCTTTACTTGGATATGTATAGCATTTTCTTTCATGAGTGTTTTGTACTTGTCTTGGATCATTATGTTGCTGAGAAGAGCTGAGTCATTCAAAATTGATCATCACACAATGTTGCTGATACTGTGTACAATGTTCTCCTGGTTCCACTTATTTCACTTTGCACCAGTTCATACAAGTCTTTTCAGGTTTATCTGAAACCTGCCTGATAATCATTTCCCATTGCACAATAGCATTCCACCACATTCCTATGCCACAGCCTGTTCAGCCAATCCCCAATTGATCGATTGGCATCCCCTCAACTTCCAATATTTTGCCACCTTGGAAAAAGCTGCTATATATATTTTTATGATCTCTTTGGGATAAAGACCTAATAACGGTATTACTGGATCAAAGAGTATGAATAGTTTGGTTGTCCTTTGGGCATTGTTTCAAACTGCTCTCCAGAATGGTTGGATAAGTTCACAACTCCACCAGCAGTGCATCAGTGTTCCAATATTCCCACATCCTCTCCAACATTTCTCATTTTCCTTTTTTATCATATTAGCCAATCTGATAGGTGTAGGGTGGTACCTCATAGTTGTTTTAATTTTCATTTCTCCTGTCAAAAGTGATTTAAAGCACTTCTTCATATGCCTATAGATAGCTTTGATTTCTTCATCTGAAAACTGCCTGTTTATATCCTTTGACCATTTATCAATTGGGAAATGACTTGTATACTTTCAATTTGACTCAGTTCTCTATATATTTGAGAAATGGAGGCTTTATCAGAGACTCTTGCTCTAAAGATTGTTTCCCAGCTTTCTGCTTTCCTTCTAATCTTGGTTGCATTGCTTTTGTACAAAAGCTTTTTAATGTAATGTAATCAAAATTTGCATTTTGTAATGCTCTCTATCCCTTGTTTGGTTATGAATTCTTCCCCTCCCATTAGATCTGACAGGTAGACTATTCTTTACTCTTCTAATTTGCTTATGGTGTCACCCTCTATATCTAAAATATGCCAGCGTTCTGTCTTATCTAACTTTTCTAATATTCTATTTACCTCCTTAGTTTCTTTCTTGTTTATTTTTTGGTTGGATTCATTGAGTTCTGAGAGGGGACATTTGAGGTCCCCCACTAGTACAGTTTTGCTGTCTATTTCTTCCCATAACTCACTTAATATCTTTAAGACTTTGGATGCCATCCTACTTGGTGCATATATGTTTAATATTGATATTGCTTCATTGCCTACGGTATGTTTTAACAAGATGTAGTTTCCTTCCTTATCTCTTTTAATTAGGTCTATTTTTAGGTCTCTTTTACTTTGTCTGAGATCAAGATCACTATCCCTGCTTTTTTTTAATTTTTTTTTTTACTTCAACTGAAGTATAATAGATTCTATTTCAGCCCCTTATCTTTACTCTGTGTTTGTCTCTCTGCTTCAAGTGTGTTTCTTGTAAATAATATATTATAGGACTCTGGTTTTTGATCCACTCTGCTATCCACTTCTGTTTTATGGGAAAGTTCATCCCACTCACATTCATAGCTATGGTTACTCCCTGCGTATTTTTCTCCACCCTATTCTTCCTCTTGTTTGTCCTCTCTCTCCTTTCACCCTTTCCTTCCTCAACAGTGTTTTGCTTCTGTGTACCACCTTTCCAGATCTGCCCTCCCTTCTGTCAGTCCCTACCCCCCCTCGCTTTACTTGATCTCCTCACTTCCTACTTCCCTGTCCAGTAAGACAGATTTCTATGTTCAACTGATTGTGTATACGATTCCCTCTTTGAACCAATACTGATGGGAGCAAAGTTCAAATGTTTGTTGCCCACCCTCCCATCTTCTCCTCTACTGGATCTATTACAAGATCTTTTTCACCTCCTCATGTGAAATAATTTATCCAATTCTACTTCTCCCTTCCTTGTGTACCCATTGTACTCTTCTTTCTCTTCCCTTATGTTTTTGTCATTCCCTCAGATTCAAATTATACTCATACCCTCTGTCTATATATATATTCTTTCCTGCTGTACTACTAGTGATACAATTTTTAAGAATTACAAGCATCATCTTCCTGTGTAGGGATGTAAATAGTTTAGCTCTATTGAATCCCTTATGTTTTCTTTTCCATTTTTCCCTTTTTATGCTTCTCTTGGGTCTTGATATTGGAGGTCAAACTTTTGGTTTAGTTCTGGTCTTCTCCCTATGAAAACTTGAAATCCTTCTATTTCATTGAATGATCATTTTTCCCTTGATGTATTATGCTTAATTTTGCCTGGTAAGTGATTCTTGGCTGTGGTCCTAGCTCCTTTGCCTTCCAGATTATCAGTTTCCTTGACCTCCAGTCTTTTAATGTTACAGCTTCCAAATGCTGTGTAATCCTGATTTTAACTCCCCAGTATTTGAATTATTTTTTCTGGCCACTTGTAATCTTTTTTTCTTGACCTCACAGTTCTGAAATATGGCTATAATGTTCCTTGGAGTTTTTATTTTGGGATCTGTTTCCCGAGGTAATTGGTGGATTCTTTCAATGCTTATTTTGCCCTCAAGTCCAGGGCATCAGGGTACTTTTCCTTGATAAATTCTTGAAACGTTCTGACAAGGTCCTTTTAATTATAGCTTTCAGGTGGTCCAGTGATTCTGATATTGTCTCTCCTGGATCTATTTTCCAGGTCAGTTGTTTTTCCCATGAAGTATTTTACATTTTCTTCCATTTTTTTGTTCTTTTGAATTTGATTGATTCTTGATGTCTCATAGAATCATTAGCTTCCACTTGGCCAATTAAGCAGCTTTTTCCTCAGTTAGCTTTTGTAATTCCTTTTCCATTTGGCCAATTGTACTTTTTAAGAGGTTGTTTTCTCCAATACATTTTTGTATCTCCTTTTTCATTTGGCCAATTCTACTACTTAAAAGTGGTTGTTTTCTTTTTCCAAACTGTTGACTCTTTTAACATAATTCTCTTGCATCACTGTCATTTCTTTTCCCACTTTTTCTTCTACCTCTCTTATATGATTTTTAAGCTCCTTTTTGAGCTCTTCTATGAGTTCTTTCTGGGCTTGAGATCACTTCCCATTTTTCTTTGGGGTTTTGCCCATAGGTGTTTTGACATTATTGTCCTCTTCTGAGTTTGTGTCTTGGTCTTCTCTGCCACCATAATAACTTTCTATGGTCAGAGTCTTTTTGTTGTTGTTATTGTTGTTGTTGTTTTTGCTTATCTTTTTTTTATTTTTTCCATTCTTTTAAATTTGAACTTTGCACCTGGAGTGGAAGGGCCACTGCCTCTCACTTCCTGTGCCAGTGACTGCAGGCCCTCACTGTTTACTTGGTGCTGCACTAATGTTGTCTTGAGGCCTCCCAGGGGACCCTTGTGTCTGGTGCTACACTGAGGATGGGGGGGTGGAGGGTTCTGGCACTGCTGGAGTACATAGAATCTGGCAGCTTACCTGCTGCTGAGCTGGGGTCCTAGTGGTGGTGTCTTGCGTGTGTTGAGGCCCAGTGGGGTGTTTCTGTGTTTCCCAATGGTTACACTGAAGCATGTGGCGGTCTGGTCACTGGAGGATGTCTGTTTGCCTGAGGCTACGTGGAAGTACATGACAGTTCTCTTAGCTGGAGTCTGCTGGTTCCCCAGCTATGCTAAGGCACGTGCAGGGGTGGGGGGTGGTCCTTGTGTTGGGGTTTGCTTGCTCCACCACACTGGGGCTCAGGATCTCCCACTAGTTTACTAAAGTGGGGCTTGCTGCTAGCTTGCTGGGTTGTTTCCTGCCTTGGAATGCACTCCCCTTTACCTGAGTGAGATGGACCTTCCTTGCCAATCTTCCAAGTTTCTGGGGCTAAAAGATTATTTAGCCCTGTCTTTTTGCTGGTTCTGCTGTTCCAGGATTTGTTTGGGGTGCTATTTTATGATTGTTTGGAGCTGCACATTTTTTTTCTAAAATCTAAGTTGGTTAGTAAGCTCACTGTGAACCCATTTAGATCTCTTCAAATAGGTCTCATTTTTCCTCCCCTTTAGAATTATTTGGAATTACTGCATTCTTGAGAGTTTCCCATTCCTCTTGGTCCAAATTTCCTTGTAAATTGTTCTTTTATGGGAGACTATCTTGCCTTTTTCTGAGTCCTTTAAAATATCCTTTTCCCAAATCTAGGGTGCAAGTCAGACTATTCCAGGCTTTCCTTTCTTTTATCATGAACCCTAGAAGGGAGTGGTCTATTCCCCACCCCCTACAAGGTTCCTATCATTTCTACCCCAGCAACCCACTGTCTCTTAAGATATTCCATTCTACTTAGGGGTCACTCTCATTTTAGGGAGTCTTTTCTTAGACCTACCTCTGGAGAGTGATGTGTGACATCAACCTGTACTGTTCTCTTCTGATCTAGCGCTGTATGTGAGTGAGATAAGATCCATACATAGATAGATACATGCACAAAGGAATATGCAAGGGCATTGACATGCAGATATGTTAACAGCCATGGGCCCATTCATAGACACACACACACACACACACACACACACACACACACAAAACCTCTCCCATTTGTGCCTTTCACTTAGCATCACACCAACATCCCTATCAATGGGGCAAACAAGAAAGTTAAGGTGAGGTCTGGCAAGGAGTGTGGCACAATTGGCATTTGCCAAGTAACTGTTTCTCTTTGTGTAAAAACATTATAATGTTACCAGGTTTCAAGTGGATCTAAGAGGTAGATTCTTATCAGATTGGCTTCTTCCCCAAGAGGGGCATTTTTCTTATTTTGGGGGAGGAGAGGGAGATGTTTAAGGAGGATTAAAAGACCCCAGAAGCGTGACCATGGAGTGCTTTCAGGAGAACCCATTACATAGGAGTGTAAATTCTAGCTTCCAGGTCATAGCAAAATGATCACTTCCTCACAGACTTTAAGAGTTACAAGGGAATCCCAGAGAGCATCTGTTCCAAGCTGCACTTGGGTGATGATCTCAGCTACACCATACCCAACAGGTGCTCATCTAATCTTTGTTTGAAGACTCTAGGAGACAAGGGAACTCAGCATCTTCCAAGCCAGCCTGTTCTGCTTTGGGAAAGGGCTCATCACTATGTTTCTCCTGAATTTGAATCAATGCAATAACCAATCACAATCTCGGAAGACTCCAGATGAAGCATGATTCCTACCTCCTGATAGAGAGGTAATAGACTCAGAGGACAAATTGAGATAGTTTTTTTTCCCTTGGACATAGCCAGTGCAGGAATTTATTTTGCTTGACTACACGTGTTTGTAACAGGGATTTTGTTTCTCTTACTTCCTCAATTGGGGTGATAGTTGTGAGAAGGAGAGACTGCAGATCTGAAAATAAAATGCAATTTAATTTTTTAAAAAGTTATTTTTGAAACAAAGCCAATGCAACTAAGATTAGAAGGAAGGTAGAAAATTGGGAAAGAATTTTTTACAAACAGTCTCTCTGATAAGGGCCTCATTTCTAAAATATATAGAGAATTAAGTCAAATTTATAAGAATACAAGCCATTCCCCAATTGATAAATGGTCAGAGGATATGAACAGACAGTTCTCAGATGAAGAAATTAAAGCCATCTATACTTATATGACAAAATGCTTTAAATCGCTATTGATCAGAGAAATGCAAATCAAAGCAACTCTGAGGTACCACATCACACCTATCGGATTAGCCAACATGATAAAACAGGAAAATCATAAATGTTGGAGAAGATGTGGGAAAATTGAACACTAATGCATTGTTGGTGGAGTTGTGAAATGATCCAACCATTTTGGAGAGCAATTTGGAACTATGCCCAAAGAGATATAAAAATGTGCATACCTTTTGACCCAGCAATAGCATTTCAAGAGCTATATCCCAAAGAGATCATACAAAAGGGAAAAGGACCCACATGTAAAAAATATTCATAGCAGCTCTTTTTGTGGTGGCAAAGAATTGGAAATTGAGGGGATGCCCATCAATTGGGGAATGGCTGAGCAAGTTGTGGTATATGAATGTAAAGGAATACTATTGTGCTTTAAGAAATGATGAACAGGTTGACTTCACAGAAACCTGGAAAGACTTGTATTGTCTGATGCTGAGTGAAATGAGCACAACCAAGAGAATGTTGTACACAATAACAGCCACATTGTGTGATGACTAATAGTGATAAACTTAACTCTTGCCAGCAATACAAGGATCTAAGACATCTCCAGAGGCCTCGTGATGGAAAATGCTATCCACATCCAAAGAAAGAACTATGGAAATTGAATCGATATTTTTTTTCTCTTCTGTTGAGTTTTGTTTCCTCTTTCTGATGGTTCCTCCTATTGGTTTTAATTTTTACTTACAACATCACTAATGTGAAAACATGTTTAATAGGAATGTAAATGTATAGCCTATATCAGATTGTGCACCATCTTGGGGAGGGTGGTGGGGAGGAAAGGGGAGAAAAAATTTAAACTCAAAAGCATATGGAAATGATTATTGACCAATCAAAACAAATTAATAAAAAAAAAGAAAAAAGTTCTTTTTGAAATCAAGCCTGAATAATTTTGCTGCTAGATCTGAACTCTAGGACCAAGCAGAACAAGTCAAAACTGCTTCCATCTTTCAAGTGCTTAGAGATAACAATCACAATCATCTCCAAGTCCCCCAAGTCTTCAACCAATTCTTATATGGAATGAAGGTTCATCCCATTCTTCAGCACAGGAAATCACCCCAGGCACATTGTGCTATATAAAAAAATGAATGAACATAGAAAGAAAAATGTGGAAGTTCTTGATCATATAATTTGTGATTTCATCACAGAGCTCACATTTACTTGGTAAGCTCCCAAACAGGCATGATATTCTTTTTGCTTTCTTTTTGGTGGAAAACAGTCCCAATTTTCTCACTGGGGTGCTGACACATAAACCGGATCAGAGATCCCAGATGCCAGCGTCTTAATGACAAAGGATGCAGGATTCTGAGGAGAGAAAGGTCATGGATCAGCCTGAGGAGTAGAAACACAAAGCCCAAACCCATAGCTCCCTGCCACCAGGTCCAGAGTGGAGCCTGCCTACATTGTGCTGATGAGGTGACAGCATGAACTTAGGTGCACTCAGAAAAAAGAGGGATGAGCTAACACAGTGATGAGCTGACAAAAAGCCAGGCAGCCCCATCCAAAATGCTGGGAAGGACAGAATAGGAATGCTCACAGTATGGGTGGATAGGTCAAAATTTGTTTGAAAATGCCAGGTCCCAGTGGCACAGGAAAAAGGAGTTAAGAATGGGCAATAAGGGAGACAAGATGGCAGAGTGAAAGCAGTGAATTGCTTGAACTCTCCCCCAAACCCCTCCAAATACCTGTAAAAAAATGACTCTAAACAAATTCTAAAGCAGCAGAACTCACAAAAAGACAGAGTGAAACACATTTCCAGCCCAAGACAACCTGGGATGGTTGATTGGAAAGGTATATCATGCTGGGAAAAAGAGTGGAGTTTGTCATGGGCACACAGGCCACAGCAACCCTGAAGCAGTCCTCAGAGGACTGAATTGCGGTCAGCTGTGGCAGTTTCCATACTTCTCAACCCAAAAACTACAAAGATAATTTAGAAGGTCAGTGGGAAAGTCAGTGACTGGGATCTCTGATCCGGTTTATGTGTCAGCACCCCAGTGACAGTGGGTCAGTGTGACTTTGGTGAGAGAGAGAGGCTAGGTCTCAGCTTCAAGTCTTGAGCGTGGCTGCAGCCGCGGGGCAGAGGCTGCCTCCTGAGCTTCTGATCCACAGACTGAGGGAATTGAGTGGCTCATCAGAGGGGGATTGCAGGGATCTCTTTGCCAGTGCTGAGGCAGGAATCTCTTGCTTTACCCATGCTTGGATCTGGGTCACAGTTCTGAGGGGCAGTCCTGGGGCAAGGAGGAGCACTGGCATGGTGGAGCTTGTTGTGGCAGTGGAAAGGAAACACTTCTCCTTATCATACCACCTTGGAAGAACTGAAAATTTACAGGTCCTTAGAAGTATCTCTGAAAACAGCTGTACAAACCCCTGAATCTTGGGACAGTAAATTCTCCACATTGGAAGCAGACTCTTACCTTAACAAAGAGTTTAAAACTCAAGTAATTGGCCAGGATCATGAGTAAGCAGCACAAAAAGAGTCAGACTATATCATCTTACTTTGGTGACAAAGAAGATCAAAACATACAACCAGAAGAAGACAACAAAGTCAAAGCTCCTACATCCAAAGCATCCAAGAAAAATATGAATCAGTCCCATGCCTTGGAAGAGCTCAAAAGGGATTTTGAGAAGCAAGTAAGAGAAGTAGAGAAAAAACTGGGAAGAGAAATGAGAGTGATGCAAGAAAATCATGAAAAACAAGTCAATAGCTTGCTAAAGGAGGCCCAAAAAGTACTGAAGAAAATAACACCTTAAAAAATAGCCTCACCCAAATGGCAAAAGAGGTCTAAAAAGCCAATGAAGAGAAGAATGCCCTAAAAAGCAAAATTGGCCAAATGGAAAAGGAAGTCCAAAAGATTACTGAAGAAAATATTTCCTTAAAAATTAGAATAGAGCAATTGGAAGCTAGTGACTTTATGAGAAATCAAGACATTGTAAAACAAATCCAAAAGAATGAAAAATTAGAAAACAATGTGAAATATCTCATTGGAAAAACAACTGACCTGGAAAATAGATCCAGGAGAAAGAATTTAAAAATTATTGGACTATCTGAAGGCCATGATCAAAAAAAGATCCTAGACATCATCTTTCAAGAAATTGTCAAGGAAAACTGTCCTGATATTTTAGAACCAGAGGGCAAAATAGAAATTGAAAGAATCTACCGATCTCCTCCTGAAAGAGATCCCCAAAGGAAAACTCCTAGGAATATTGTAGCCAAATTCCAGAGTTCCCATATTACAAGCAGCCAGAAAGAAGCAATTCAAGTATTGTGAAAACACAATCAGGATAACACAAGATTTAGCAGCTTCTACATTTAGGGACCACAGGGATGGAATATAATATTCCAGAGGGCAAAGGAGATAGGATTATAACCAAGAATCACCTACCCAGCAAAACTGACCATAATCCTTTAGGGGAAAAAATGGTCATTCAGTGGAATAGTGGACTTTCAAGCATTTTTGATGAAAAGACCAGAGCTGAATAGAAAATTTGCCTTTCAAATACAAGGCTCAAGTGGAATATGAAGAGGCAAACAGGAAAGAGAAATCATAAGACACTTATTAAGGTTGAATTGTTTACATCCCTGCATGGAAAGATGATATTTGTAACTCATGAGACCTTTGTCAGTATTAGGGTAGTTGGAGGGAAAAAATTATATGTATGTACAAATATAGATAGATAGATAGATAGATAGATAGATAGATAGATAGATAGAGGGCACAGGGTGAGTTGAAGATGAAGGGGTCATATCTGGAGAATAAAATTAAGGGGTGAGAGAGGATTATACTAGAAGAAGGAGAAAGGGAGAGGTAGGATAGGGTAAACTATCTCACAAAAAAAAACCAGAAAAGAAAAGGCTCTTACAGTGAGGGGAAACAGGGAAGGTGAGAGGGAATTAGTGAATCTTATTCTCATAGGATTTGACTTAAGGAGGGAATAAAATACACACTCAATTGGGTATGGAAATCTGTCTTACCCTACAGGAAAATAGGGGGGTAAGGGGACAAGAGAGTATGGGGAGGATAGAGAGGAGGGCAGATTGGGACAGGGGATAATCAGAAGCAAATACTTCTGAGGAGGGACAGGGTCAAAAGAAAGAATAGAAGAAATGGGAGGGGCAGGATAAGATTAAGGGAAATAAAATTAGTTTTTCACAGCATGTCTACCATGGAAGTGTTTTGCATAACTGCACATGTATAACCTATATTGAGTTGCTTGCCTTTTCAATGAGGATGGGTGGGGAGGGAGGAAGGGAGAAGGAACCCAAAGTTTTAAAAACACATGTTTAAAAAGAATGTTTTCACATGCAACTGGGAAATAAGAAATACAGGAAACAGGGTACAAAAAATCTATCCTGTCCTACAGGAAACTAGAAGGGGAAGGGGATAAGAGAAAGAGGGGAGAGATAGAAGGGAAGGCAGACTAGGGAAAGGGGTATTCAGAATGCATGCCATCTTGGGGTGGGGGGAGGGGTGAGATGGGGTGAAAATTTGGAACTCAACATCTTGTGAAAGTTGTGAGGGACTGTCTGATGTTGGCAGTTGCCAGTTGGGCGCTGTGGCAAGATTAGGGGTAGAATCTGGGTATTTTGGAAGTTGAGGCAGGGGCTGTGGTAGGCGGAGTCATGGTGAAAGTAGAAGGGGCTAAGTAGGTACTTAGGAACGAGCTTGGTCAGATCATGTGTGCTTTCTCTCTTGGCTCCTGCTCTGTTGCTCTGGCCTTGCTGCTTGGACTTGCTGTGATGGCTTGCTGTGATGGCCTCTGAATAAAGCTCTGGTGTTGGCGCCTCCCGATGGCTAGTCTCTGTGTGTTTATCCGGCTGAGAACCGAAGACTCGGAAGTGAGTATGACTCTGGTAGCCTGCTCCTTATAGGAGGAGAGGGTCGGCGCGGCCGACACAAGGTCAGCGCGGCCGGTACAGAAAGTAAATGTTAAAAACTAAAAATAAATAAATTTATTAATAATAAAAAAGAATAGGCAATGAGTATCTAGATTGAATGACTCCCCAACTCCTCAGCCCCAGTCTGGGATCAGTGGAAAGAATCAGAGCTGTACCTAACATGGGACAAATAGGCCTTTACTCCAGGGTGCTGATATGGGGGGAGGGGGAGGGCTGGTAATGCTTCCTCCAAGTAAGACACACTTTCTCTGTGTAACAATTGCCATGCCCACATCTCATTTCATTGTCCTCTGAAGGCACAGTGTTCAAACTGCCTATTCTCTCAGCTACCCCCCTCAGAATCCCATTGCTTTGAGAATCTCCTCTCCTAGGTCTTTGAAGATGAAGACGGGGAATTTTTGGAGTACTGGTTGTCCTCTTCCGGCACAACTGTACCCATGATAGAGTTGTCATTTTCATCATGGTGCCAACCTCTACACACACACACACACACACACACACACACACACACACACACACACAAAGTGGGCCCCAGCCATGACCCCCAACTCCATTTTCCTCAGGTGTAGTTTCAGCTCATTATGGCTCTGGGCAACTATGACAGTGACCTGCAGAGTTAAATAAAAAGTGGTATCATTGGCTGCCCCTACCTCCTGGCACTGGGAACAACTTCCTAGGAATGAGAGCTGTCTGTCTCAAAGTAGAAGGGATGGCCTTGGGAGGGAGGGAGCTCACTTTCCCTGGAGGTCTTCAAACAGAGACCACATGGCCACTTGCTGGATCTGATAAAGGGGAGGCTCTTGTTCAAATACAGAGTAGAGCAGGCAGACACAGAGATCCCTCCCTGCTCTGACATTCGGGGATTCTGTAAACTTCAGGCAAAGGGGAAGGCACAGCAAGGCAGCTACAGAGAGGAGACATAGAAATCCCACTAATGGTGGCTACAGATACTCAAAGCTGACAAGGGGAGTGGCTTAGCTGCTGTGTCCCTGAGTTCCCCACCCTCCAGTTAGTGTCCAATCATCCTGCCTTTGTCACAAGGAATGAGCTAGAACAGGAGATGGTATGTGGGACCTCAAGTCAGACCAGACCAGAATTCAAATCCTGCCTTAGAAACTCACTAGCTGTGTGACCCTGGACAAGTCACAACCACTGGTTTCTTCATCTATATAATGTGAAAGTGTTAGACTGGATGACCTCAAAGGTCCCCCACCCCCTACTCTAAATCTGGGATCTTCTGAATTCTCTTTTTAGATTGAGATGACAGGAGAAGGAAGAAAGAGTTAAACCAGCTAACAGAAATTATAGATAGACTCCTAACCCTTGTTTGCTTCTCAGTGTAAATACAAGAGACAATAATATGGTGCCAGCTTTTTATTAGTTGCACAGTAAGGGGGGGAGGCTGTTGCTTGACTTTTCCCAGTACCTCCTGAGGCCTCTGCAGGGCCTGCTGGACTAAAAGGTCAGAGGGGTAACATG
This sequence comes from Vombatus ursinus, assembly GCF_900497805.2. Classification (NCBI taxonomy): domain Eukaryota; kingdom Metazoa; phylum Chordata; class Mammalia; order Diprotodontia; family Vombatidae; genus Vombatus; species Vombatus ursinus. The sequence continues at coordinate 3,897,457 of NW_020954713.1, read as the reverse complement.
ATAATTCAGTGTCTTCTGCTCTCATTTCTTGGAAATAAATTCATTTCTTTTAAAAAACAGTTCATAAAAGTTCCTGACCTGTCTAGTCTCTAATAGAACATTCGATTCAATTCAACAAGCATACATTAAACATTTATGTGTTAGACTGGGGACACAAAGAGAGAGGTGAAAGGTCCTAGCATCCAAAAACTTACATTCTATTAGGAAATGATACATAGATAATAGATAAATAGATAAGTGCAATATATAGGGTATGGTATACTTAATATAATATACAAATGATACATATTTATTTATAAGTTTAATATATAATATAAACAAATAAATACAAAATATATTGTATATTTTATTAATATATATAACATATGCAAATAAATACAAAGTAATTTTAGGTAGGTCAGTCAGTTGTTTTTTCAATCATGTCTGACTCTTTGTGACCTCATTTGGAGTTTCTTGGCTGAGATACTGGAGTGGTTTGCCATTTCCTTCTCCAGCTCATTTCACAGATGAGGAACTGAGGCAAACAGGGTGAAGTGACTTGCCCAGGGTCACACAGATAGTAAATGTCTGAGGCTGGATTTGAACTCAGTTCTTCCTGACTGTAGGCCCAGTGGTCTATCCACTGTGCCACCTAGCTGCTCCAATTTTAGGTAGGAGAGAATACTAAGGGCTTCTCATCGTAAGTAGTGCACAAGATCAGTCTTGAAGGAAGCTAAGAATCCTCCAAGGAGGAGACTAGAGGAGTATATTACAGTGTTCTATACCACTGTACCAGTGGATGAACCCTTACACTGCGACATCCCTGTGCTGATCAAATAGTAGGTCCAGATACCTGACCCTCCTTAATTAAATAGATAGACAGTCAGATAGAAAGGTGGATGGATAAATGGTAGATAAGAGGAATGGAGAGGAAAAGAGGAGAGAGGGAGAGAGAGAAAGAGAAAGGAGAGAGGGGAGGGAGGGAGGGAGGGAGAGAGAGAGAGAGAGAGAGAGAGAGAGAGAGAGAGAGAGAGAGGGAGAGAGAGAGAGAGAATTTTTAAAAGCTATTTCAGGAGTAGGACAAAGCAATGATAGCTGTGGGGGTGGGAGAATGGTATTAAGAAAGATCTCATGTAGGTCTTTGAGCTAAGCCTTGAAGAACATTATAGATTCCTAGTCACTTTCTGAGACAGGATTCAAAGTCAGGTCTTCCTGACTCCGAGTTCAAGGCTTTATCCTCTGTGTTGAGATGCCACCACCCACAGTTGAGCAGAGCAGATCAGACTTGTACACAAATAGAGACTGTATTTAATAAATGTCAGCTCTTCATAGCATATGCAAAGGGATTTGTAGACCTTAAAGAACTGTAGAAACAGAAAGTGCTAAGATCAGCATCACTATTTTGGAGCAGGCCCTGGGAATTACTGCAGGCGTCTCTCCCTAAGACATGCCCAGGGTTACTATTGCTTACCCAGGTCCCACCATACTTAGCTGGTCGCTTCTTGATTCTCTGCTGCTCTCTGATCCCTTGGGGTAAGCACAGAATCACCTAGAGCAAACAAATCTCAGAGTGGAAAGAGGCCCAGCTCCCACCTGCCCAAGGATTATTTCTACAGCATTGCTAACAACCATCCAACTCTTCTCTGAAGATCTCCAATGAAGTCAAACCCAGTGGCTCACAAACCAGCCCATTCCACATTTGGATCACTCTCATTGTTAGGAAGCTCATCCTGATATCAAGTCTGAATTGGCCTCTCTGTGCCTTCCACCCATTGTACCTCATTCTGATCCCTGAAGCTAGACAGAACAAGCATAATCCCTGTTTTACATGACAGCTTTTCAATTACTTGTTCATGTCATCCTTGGGTTTTCTCTTCTCCAGCCTAACCATTCCCTGTTTCTTCATATAAATTTCCACATGGCAGGATCTTGAGATCCATCACTATCCTCACTGCCCTTCTCTGGATGCTCTTATCAATTCCTGGGAAACTCTGGGACCCTTTTCCTGTTCTGACTAGCAGTTTCTAATCACCCTTCTACCCCCAAGGTAAACTCCTGGGAATCTCTGCTGTGGTCAGTAGTTTCTAACTGCCCCTTTCCCCTGACAGAGATAGCTCCAGGGACACTTCTGCAACCCCTCCCTTCCTGCAGTTCGGCTATTCTGATGACCCTAAGGGGCTAAGGCAGTGGCCTGCCTCAGTTAGCTAAAAGCAGCCTGAAGCAAAACTGGTCTTTCCAGAAAGGTGCTATCCAAGGTGCTGCTCCATCTATTTACCTAGCCACCTCTCCCAAGTATATATAGCATCTCTTTGTAATTCCCCTCACTGAATTTCCTTGTCTGTGTGATGTTCTGGATTTCAATTCCTTGACCCTAAATAAATTCCTTACTTTATTTATTGATCACCTTGTTGAAATGATTTTTATACAGGCTTGATGCTCCCTAACTTAATAATTCCTTTCTTTATTTTTGTTCAGTCATTTTCAGTCATGTCCAACTCTTCGTGACCTCATTTGGGGTTTTCTTGACAAAGATGCTGGAGTGGCTTGCCATGTCCCTCTCCAGCTTAAAGAACTATAGAAACAGAAAGCGCTAAGATCATCATCATTATTTTGGAGCAGGCTCTGGGAATTGCTGCAAGTGGCTTGCTCTCGCCCATGCCCTGGGTTACTATTGCTTACCCAGGTCCCACCATGCTCAGCTGATTTTACAGATGAGGAAACTGAAGCAAACAGGGTTAAGTGACTTGCCCAGGATCACATAGCTAGTAAGTGTCTGAGGCTGGATTTGGACTCATAAAGATGAGTCTTCCTGACTCCAGGCTTGAATGTCTGCACCACCAGCTGTGAGGGAAGGAAGGAAGGAAGGAAGGAAGGAAGGAAGGAAGGAAGGAAGGAAGGAAGGAA
>NW_020954713.1:3889233-3894564 GCF_900497805.2 Vombatus ursinus | reverse complement strand
GAAGGAAGGAAGGAAGGAAGGAAGGAAGGAAGGAAGGAAGGAAGGAATAAATAAAGGAATGAGGGAGGGAGGGAGGGAAGGAAGGAAGAGGGGAGAGAGAGGGGAAGGGAAGAATGGAGGGAAGAAAGAGAAGAAGAAATTTTAAAATATTCCCTGTCAAGGCCAGCTCTTTCACCATGTAAACACAAAGTGGAGGTAAGAGTAGATACAGATAGATAGGCACACAGATAGATAGACAGACAGACATACAGAGAGATAAATAGACAGACAAAATAGATAATCACATAGTTATACATACAGATTAGATAGATACATAGACAAATACATAAATAGGTAGATAGATACACAGAGAGATAGACAGAGAGACAGACAGACAAAATAGATAAGCAGCATAGACAGATACAGATTAGCTAGGTACGTAGATAAGTACATTAATAGATAGGTAGATAGATACAAAGACAGGTGGGTGGGCAGGTAGATAGCTAGGTAGATAGATAGATAGGCAGACAGATAGGCAGACAGATGGACAAAACAGGCACATAGACAGAGGATAGAGAGAGAGAGACTGAGACAGAGACAGAGACGGAAACACAGACAGAACATTTATTAAGTGCTTAATATGTGCCAGGCCCTGTGCTAAGGTCTGGAAATACAAAAACAAGCAAGAAAGATAGTCCCTGCCCTCCAGGAGCTTACATTCTAAATTGGGGAAGACGACGCTGAAAAAGAAGCTGGAAAGTTGTAGGAGGTGAGGGAGTGAGGGAGAAGGAGCGATGGTAAGCAGATGAAGATTTGATGCCCTGCAAGATAGGGTGAAATTTCCTCTTTCAGATCTAGAAGACCTGGGGACAGAGCCCCAAATTTCAGTGGCAAAGAGATGAGAATGATGGCCAGAGATCAGGAGACATAATGTAGAAGGAGACAGCAGGAGAATGGGACTAGACTGAGGGTTGGGAAGAATCAATCCATTAAAACCCACCCAATATGCACTCATACATTGAACAAACACGGCATTTAATTCTGGAAAGAAGTTAATTTACGTATTCAATTATAAATATAATCACATTTCTGAATCCATTAGAATTACTATTCAATTAACATGCATATGACTTGTTTTCATCCTGTGCATGCACCCTAACTAAAAAGCAAGGCTGTTGTGTACAGTAAATTTTTTTTAAAACCCTGGAATGTTGCAAATAGGGAAGGATTTCATTACTGCAGATGAGTTAATGTTGGGTAATTTTGTGTTTTATTTTATTTCAAACCTAGCACAGAATAATGATAGGGAGGCTAGAATGGAGCTGTCTCTGCATTCCATTAAGATGAAATCTCGTTGTCAGTGAAGCTGCAGAGGCTTCGGGATGGAAGGGTGCACAAATGAATAACACACTGGGACAGTCAGAGTAGAGTCTGTCCTCCAGAAGAATCCCAGAATCACAGAGCTGGAAGAGACCTCAGAGGATCCCTAGTTAGAAGTGAGCATATCTTCCCAACAAACAGTCAGTCAGCCTTGGCTTCAAGGCCTCCAAGGATAGGAAACTCACTATATGACTTGCCATGGAAATATTGGGGGAAACAGATGGAAAGGCTGCTTTCTGCTGGACAAAGAAATGTAATGAAGACAATATGGTGTAATGAATACAGTGCTGGGTTTGGAGCCAAGAATATCTGGGTTCAAATCCTATCTCTGTCATTTACTGTGTTTCCCTCAATCAGTTCCTTGATTTGAACCTCTGACAATACCCCTAAGTTATAGACTACCAAAGTTGTGACTTTGGTAGAATTCACAGGTAGTTTCCTATACCTGCAAAAAATCACTGAAAATATTGAAGTCATTCACCCAGAGCTCCCTCTTGTCTCCTCCTCCTCCTCCTCCCATCATCTGACATCATCCCACTTTCTCCCCCTCCTGTCTCACACAAAGAGGTGGTCCTCTCTAATTAGGAGGCAACCATCCTAGCAGATCTCATTATTTCTCACCTGGAATATGGCAATAGACTCTTAGTTAGTCTCACTACCTCCAGCCTCTCCCCTCTCCACACACACAGCTGCCAAAGTGATCTTCCTAAAATGGAGGTCTGACCGTGTCACTTCCTCTGTTCACTAAACTCCAATGGTTCCCTATGGACTTTGGGATTAAATATAAATTTCTTTGTTTGGCTTTTAAAACCCTTTGCAACTTGGACCCAAACTACATTTCCAATATTATATATTATTCCCCTTCCATCTTGGACGATTAGGTGATACAAGTGGATAGAGAGCTGAGCCTGGAGTCAGAAAGACCTGAGTTTAAATCTGGACTCAAACACTTACTATCTGAGTGACCCTGGTTAAATCATTTAACCCTGTTTGCTTCAGTTTCCTCATCTGTAAAGTGAGCTAGAGAAGGAAATAGCAAACCACTCCAGTATCTCTGCCAAGAAAATCCCAAATGCGGTCATAAAGAGTTGGACATGACTGAAACAAGTGACCACCACCAACAACCCCTTCCCACACTCTGAAGTCTAATATCTCCATCTTTCTTTCTGTCCCATTTCCTGTCTTTTTGCTTTTTCATTGGTTGTCCCCCTTCCCCCCATACTTGTAATACTCTCCCTCCTTTCTTACCTCCAACTCTTGCCTGAATAGACCTTAGCTTAAAAGGGCCAGGGTCTCCCATTGTGTCCTGGGCCATCTCCAGTCCTCCTGATGAATAAGGCTACTGGACCCAGATGGCTGTGGAGGAGAAAGTGAGGCTGGTGACCTTGCATAACCCTCCCTCACTCAAATCAAAGTCAATTGCAAGTCATGTCATCATCTCCCGGATGTCATGGTCCTCTTCCAGAACGAAGGACAAACACAAACACCTCTTAGAAAATTCTTTGTTTCATTAAAAACTTGCCTTTTGTATGAAACCTTTCCTGATTCCCCCAGTTACCAATGCCTCTCTTAAAACTGCCTTGTGTTTATTTTGTATACATACATACATACATGCATGCATGCACATATACACATACACATACATATACATATGCATATATATACATATACATATACATATACATATACATATACATATACACATGTGTGTATGTGTATAGTCTCCCCAAATAGAATGTAAGCTCCTTGAGGGTAGGCACTGATTCATTTTTTGTCTTTGTTTCCCCAGTACCTTGCACATAGTAGATACTTTAAAAAAAAATGCTTCCTGATTGGTTGATTATGGGATCACAAGTTCATATTATTTAAAGCTAGAAGGGATCTTAGAAGACTTTAGGTCCAACACTCTCATTTTACAGGTAAGAAAACTGAGACCCAGAGGGATCTGAACCCAGGTCTTCCAAGTACACCACTGTATTAACTATATCCCTCTGATAGATTGGCTAGAGTACTGAGTTTGGAGTCAGGAAGACTTGGGTTCAGATTCTTGTGCCATTTACCAGCTCCGCGACTCTCGACAAATGACTTTGCCCCCTCCAAGTGCTAACCACTCATTTTTTCCTACTTTATCAGTCAGTTACCTTTGCTATTCCCATCAATGCAAACTCCTTCCATACCATCAGAGCCTCTCCAATGCCAATAGGCAGCCTTGTTTGACAAAGAACCTCTGAATTAAATCCCCAAGGCAACTCAAAGCCAGAATTTCCTATAAGTCACAGAACGTTAGGGAGAGAACTCACGCAAACAGGATGCTGGGCCTAGATCTGCACAAGATGTCAGCCTTTAATTCCCATCTAAGCCCACAGTTCCATTGCAGCAAAAATCTGTGTTTGATGCAAGATTCCTCAGCTCCTGCTGGTGACCCATTTATGAAAAAGAAACCTTCAGCACAGATGCATCTCGGCGTAGCCAGAGAATGCAGACCATCCCTGGGGTCTCTTTGTCAGGAAATCTCTCCTATGTGGAGAAAAACTCAGGAAGCTCCTGAAACAAAGCAATAAAATGTTGTTTAAAAATCTCAGGTCCCCACAAGGATTTACCCTTTTTCAAAAACTTTGCCTTTATTCATGATTCATCTGATCCTCATAACAGTCTAGCAATGAAGGCAGGAAGGGGGCATTTCCCCCACTTACAGTCAAATCAACAAGCATTTAACTATGTACCAGGCACTGTGCTAAGCACTGGGAATTGAAAGAAAAGCAAAAACAGTCCCTGCCCACAAGGAGCTCACAGTCTAATGGGGAGACGACATGCAAACAACTATGTACAAACAGGATAAAGACAGGATAAATTGGAAATGATTGAGAGAAAGCCCCAGAAGGAAAAATGTCTTATCACTATTGAGGTATTAGATGGGACCTGAAGGAAGCCAGGGAAGCCAGGAGAGGAAAGTGAGGAGAGAATTACAAAGGGAAAAGAAGCAGAATCTGGCAACGGACTGGATCTGGGGAATGAACATAAGGAGCCAAGGGTGATGCCAGGGCTTTGAGTCTTGCTCATTAGGAGGATGGCGGTGCCCTTGAGTGATAGGCTTATGTATTTATATAAATCTATGCATGTATATATACATTTTATATGCATATATATTTATATGTGTGTATGGAGTTGTGTGTTCATATGTGTACTTATATGTATACATAATGTTATGTGTGTCTTGTGTGCTTATGTGTATGTATAGGTATACACGTGTATATTGTATACAAAGTGCATCATATATCATAAATACACATATATCAGTATATAGGTGCATATACACATGAATGTATGCATCTAAATACATATATACCGTATATAGCATAATATACACATGCATATATATAGATGTATTATAAACATAAATGACACTACATTAATATAATCCACATAAACACAAAAAACATATATTACTGTATACATATAAAACCTGTATATACATTATCAATACATATACATACACATTTAAGTAAATGTAACACTATGCATACACATACACATAATATATAAATACATGTGTGTGAATATATGAGTGTATATGTATAAACCTATATAACTCTATATATGTATATACATATACATATATAAATACATGTGCATACATAATATCTGTGAACTTATATATAAAAACATATGTATGAACCGGTATGGCACTATACATGTATATACATATACATATATAAATACATATGAATGGACATATATAGCACTATACATGCATATATCCATACATACACCTATGTATATAGCATACACATACACAAACACAAACACAAATAACACATATACATACACACATACACATACACAAACACATACACATACATGTACACGTACACATACACAAACAACACATACACGTACACACATACACATACAGATACACAAACACCACATACACATACACATACACATACACATACACATACACATACACAT
>NW_020954713.1:3855017-3889223 GCF_900497805.2 Vombatus ursinus | reverse complement strand
ACATACACATACACATACACATACACATACACATACACATACACATATACATATCTGAGCCTCAAAAGACTTGTGACTCATCAGATGGAGGCAGGGCTGAAGTCAAGTCTCTCCTGTCCCCAGGTCAGGGTCCTTGCTACCTCACTTCCCTTCTCTCCCTGGAAGGTGTTGGGGCTTGGAAGCTTCATCCCTCCTGGGATTATTTGCTTTTTTTAAAGGGTACTTGGATATATAGCCCAAAGACAAAGCCACAAAGAAAGAATCTACATATTTAAAAAGAAAGTGCTGCAGCAAGGACCTGAAAACAAAGTAGCGGATGCCTATCAATTGGAGAATGGCTCAGCCCATAGCAGTTCATGAATGTAATAGACAATTACCATGCCATAAGATGTAATGGAAGTGACAAATTTAGAAAAGCCTGGAAAGACTTATATGAACCGAACTAATGTAGAATGTGGTAATCACAACCAGAAAAACAATACGCCCAACGACCATCGTAATGCAAATGCAACAATGATCTAACTGAATCTGAATGCTGTGTAATTAGAATGATTAAAATTAGCCCTGAAGAGAAAATGCACCTCACTCCCTTCTTTGCAGAGGTGGAGGACTATGGGTGTGGAATATTGAATATATCAGACTGGATTCTTATGAAGTGCTTTACATATATTACTAAATTGGATCCTCACAACAAACCTGGGAGGCAGATGCCATGATTATCCCCATTTTACAGGTGAAAAAACTGAAGTAGATAGAGGTCAAGTGACTTGCTCAAGATCACAAAGTTAGTGAGTATCTAGGCAAGATTTGCACTCACGTCTTCCTGACATCAAATCCAGCTCTCTAGTCACTGCACCACTTAGCTGCCTATTGTTGGGGTATTGGCTTGTTTTGCAAAACAGCTTTTTTTCCTTCCTCTCTTTTTAATTCTTTGTAACAGGGTATGGCCCTCTAGGGAAAGGAGAGATATATTTGGAAATAAAGATGATGTAAAGAAACAAAGATATTTTTAAAATTATTTTTAAAAGAGAGCCTAGAGAAAGTAATCCTTAGCCTGAGGGAATACAGCTAGAATGGGGGGGGGGGGGGGGGAGGAGATCTCAGCACTGGAGTAGGCTGGGAGTTGATGGGGAGGGAACCCTTTGGGAAGAAGGAAGGTTTTTTGTTGTTGTTGTTCAGCTCATAGTACAGCACATGAGTGGTCAGTGACAGAAGGGATCTGAGTTTGCTGCTGAGGAGGCCCATCTGTGGTTTACAGAATTATGTGTTAGGGGTTACATGTTAGGATACCCCTGGTCCTTTATCCACAGGCTAGACCCAGTTGAAATAATAGTTGTGGAGTCGCAGAGTTGGAAGGTCCCATGGAGGACACATGGGGCCAACTTGTACCTGAAAAGCAGCTTTTGCAACATTCCCCCAAAGTGGCTGCCTTGTCTCTTCTTGAAGACATCCAGGAGAAAGAAGCCTCCACCTTCAAAGACAGCCAATTCTACTTTGGGTCAGCACTAATTATTAGGAAGATTTTCCTGCCATGAAGCCTGATTTTACTGCTTTCATCATTGCATTTAATTCTATCCTCTGGGATCAAGACTGAATTCTCTTTGATGCATTTTTGTTCAGTCGTTTAATCATGTTCCACTCTTTGTGACCCCATGGATCAACACACACCAGGCCCTTCTATCCTCTCCTATCTCTTAAGTCTGTCCAAATTCATGTTCATTGTTCCATCTAGCCATCTCATCCTTGGCCATCCCCTTTTCCTTTTGCCTTCATTCTTTCCCACCATCAGGGTCTTTTCCAACGAGTCTTGTCTTCTCGTGATATAATAGTCCTTCAAATACTTAAAGATACTTATCCTATGCCCCTTAAGCCTTCTCTTCTACAGGTTATACATCACCACTATTATTAATAGGAACAAGAATCAGAATAATAAGAGGGTATTGGATATGGAATCAGGAGGACTTGGATGAACATCTGCCTCAGACAGAGCTAGTTGCTTCATTCTGTGCAAGTCCCTTAACCTCCCTAGGTCTCAGTTTCCTCATATGCAAAAAGGGCTGGGGGTAGACTTTGTGGTCTCTAAGTTCCTTTCCTACTCTAAATCTGCAATCCTAGGAATGGCTAGGGGCAGATAAGTGGTACCTTGGATAGAGCACCGGGCCTGAAGTCAGGAAGACTCATTTTCCTGAGTTCAAATCTGATCTCAGACACTTACTAGCTGTGTGACCCTGGCAAAGTCACTTAGCCCTGTTTGCTTCAGTTTCCTCATCTGTAAAATGAATTGGAGAAGGGAATAGTTGACATTTGTATGGTCCTTAAGGTTTGTAACATACATTATCTAATTTGAATTTAGATTTTGGTCTCAGGTTTTCCCCAAAGAGCTGATGTACCAACACACTCAGGTCTTCTTGCCAAGATGATTGCAAAGAGTCTCCTAAACGGGTGTCCCTACCTCAAGTCTTTCCTCTCTGCAGTTTAGCTCTACACAGCAGCCAAATTAACCTTCCTAAAGCAAAGGATTGGCCCTGCTGCTCTTCTTCTCAGGAAGTTCCAGGGGCTCCCTGTTACCCTCAAAATCAAGTACCAACTTTTCAGCTTGACATTCAAAGTCCTTCACAATCTGAGTCCAGGCTTACTGAACATTACTCTCCTCCACACTCTGCATTCTGGCCAAACCGGCCTGCTGGTTGTCCCCTGAACTTGGTACTCCATCTGTCCCACTGTGACATTACACAGACTTCCCCCCACTACCACTCCAAGTTTGAGAATTCTAAGCTTTCCTCAAGGGCCATTTCTTACAAGAGACCTTTTCTGATACTCCTCTGCACCCTTGATTTGCTAGTGCCCTTCTCCTTAAACATAATTTTGTATTTGTGCATGAATGAATGAATGAAAAACAAATCTATTAAGTGTCTTCTGTGTGCCAGGAACTGTGTTAGCCCTGGGGGTGTAAATGCAAAAGTGAGATGGCCCCTATCCTTAATGAGCTCCCATTCTAATGGGAAAGAAAATACATAAATAATTAAGTACATACAACAAGGGGCAGCTAAAGCATCAGGCCTGGAGTCAGGAGGACCTGAGTCCAAGCCCAGCCACAGACTCTTCCTAGCTGTTTGACCCTGGATAAGTCATTTAATCCTGTTTGCCTCAGTTTTTTCATCTGTAAAATGAGCTGGAGAAGGAAATGGCAAACCACTCCAATATCTCTGTCAAGAAAACCCCATGTGGGGTCACAAAAAGTCAGACACTACCAAAAATGGTTGAACAACAATGGTATACAAGAATCACATAGAGTGGATGGAAGGTAATTTAAGAGGGGGAGGTATTGGCAGAACAGGGGACTGCGAAAGACATCCTGCAGAAGAGTTCAATTGACTGCATACTTGTTGAGGCATCAGAGGAGAATTTCATGCCTTTGGTAAAACAAAGGATCACACAACATTTTATCCACTGTGATGAAATATTTCATATAGTGGAAAGAACCTTGGCTGATCTGAGAGACTTTGGTACTAGGATATCACACTTTCAAAAGGCTGTTGAAAAAATGAATAGTTCCAGAGGACATTGACCAAGATGGTGGCTGGTCACACTAGGATTGGCTGAAGAAACTGGGAGTACTGAAAACAAAAGATTGAATGATATGATTGTTGTCTTCAAGTGAATGAAGTCTTGTTAAGTAGAGGAAGGATTCACCTTAGCCTCAGAGGGAAAAATAAGAAATAATACATGAGAGTTAAGAAGTAGATTCGATGTAAAGAAAAAATTCTTAAAACTTAGAGCTATCCAAAAGTGAAATTGGACTGCCTTGGGAAAGAATAAGCCCCCTGGTTGCCCACCACCACCACTAAAGTTCTTCAGTTGGAGATTAGATGATCATTTGTTAGGGGTGTTGAAAGAATTCTTGACAATGTGAGTGTTTTCTTCTAGATGCCATCAAGAAGACATCAAGAAGACAAGAAGCCTAACACCTTTGGAAATGGCTAAAAGGTCTAGAGGCAATCAACTGAGTCTACCTCCAGATCTCATCTTCTCTCATAACACAACAGTCTTTGAATTATGAAATTATTAGCTCCTCCAGCCTCCAGGAAATGTAAGGCAAGCTCCTCCTAATCTTGCCTCTCCTGCTTCTTAAACTTCATCCTGATCTACTGCCTGGGACAGAAACTATGGTGCAATGGGAAGTCTTCTTGATATGAAGTCAGAAGACCTGGCCTGGATTCTAGACCTAGTTCCATCTCTACTAGTGATGTGACCTTGGATATGTCACTTTCTATCTCTCTGTTACCCCAAAGAGATCAAAAATGAAAGGAAAGGTTGCTATAGATATACCAAAATATTTGTGACATCACTATTTGTTGTAGCAAGGAACTGGAAGATGAGGGTGCCTATCAATTGCTGAACAAATTGTGGTTCTTGTTAATGATGTTAATGATTAGGAGGAGGAGGAGAAAGAGAAGAATAAGAAGGAGGAGGAAAGGAGGGGGAGGGGTTAACATTTATATAATGCTTTAAGGTTTACAAAGCACTTATAAATGTCTCATTTTCTCCTCATAATAGTTCTGTGAGTTAGGTGTTATGATCATCCCCATTTTATTGAAAAGGAAACTAAGGCACAGAGAAGTTAAGTGACTTGCCTAGGGTCACATAGCTAGGAAATGTCAGGTAAAATTCCAACTCAGGTCTTCCTGACTCCAAGGTCAGCACTCAACCAGCCACACTATGTGAATGTAATGGAAGAACATAGCACCATAAAAACTGATAAAAATGAAGAATTCAGGGAAAGGAAGACCTTTATGAACTGATGTAGAGGGAAGTTAGCAGAACCAAGGAAATAATATATATGTATCTACATATACATATACATATATACAGTCAATCTTAAACTTTCATGGGTATAACATTCCTAGAAAATGGCACAAAAGTCAAAAACACAAATGCTGATACATTGAACCCATGGAAAATAGGAGATTAGGTTCTTGTTATCACCAAAAACTATAATCTTTAGCTACAGATTGCCAAAAATACACTTTTCTGCATGTAATTCTTTATAACAAAATATTAATTCTGATAATGTGCACTTTTCCTAACATAGCAACCATGAAATAAAATGCAGTACACAAATATAATTAGTAGCATACAAAACATTTTTTCTCACTAGTAATTCCCTAGAATTCTGTGACCTTTTGAGCTCATGTCTCAATAAAAAAAACATTTATTTCAGACAATAATTCACTTGTCATAACACGTGCAATCTACACTACCATAAATATTGTATAGCAAATAAAATTCTTAAAATTAAAAAATTTTTAACCTGAATCTTACTTTCCATTGTGTCAGATGGTGGTGTGATGACATTGTACTCTAGTCCAGGGCTTCTTAAACTTAAACTTAAAATGTGATCCCATATGGGGTCACAACCCACAATTTAAGAAGCAGTAAAAGGGTTGTGAGTGGAAAAAGTTTAAGAAGCCCTATCTATATTATATTGATGTAAACCTCTCTACTTTGGCCACCCTCTGAATACCAAGGCAAAGGTTGATGGGACTTTAGTTTCTGCTGTTGGAAGACACTCAATATGGTGAAGTCTTGACATCACCTCCAACACTCTATCTTTCATGGCTAGTGGATTGCATTGGAGATTGTGAAGGATGCACCTTTTTTCCTTTTGGGGGGGATTGTAGCAAATTGTGGATTGGTTAACGCCAAACTCCTGGCTGACAGTGGCTGCAGACTTTCTTGCATAAAGTTTCTCTAACTCCTTTATTTTTTTGACTAAGCTGCATTGTTGACTTTGCACACTTGGGCTTAGAGCCCAAAGGACTTGTACTAGGCTTTGGGGGCATAATTGTACCACAAAACTTGAGTTTTAAAGGCAAACAATGAAAATATGCAACAAATGCAGAGGGAGATCTTTACCAAATGGGGTGAACAAGACCAGTGAAATGCCTGGTAGGATACCAGCCCCTCCACAAACTTGTGCACATTATGCCGCTAATGTGCCTGTTTGCCAACACAGAAGTGAAAATGAGGCTACTAACAAAATCACACGAATGCTTGAAATTGTGAAAACTAAAGGCACAAATATTGAGGATTAACTATATACACAAACTAACAATAATGCAAGTGTATAGAACAATAAAACAAAACCAAACACTATGGAATTATAGCGCGCAATTTTGACCCTGAAGAAGAATGGACACATTGTACCAACCTACTTTCATCAGAGAGATGGGGTATGATTCTGTGGGTGTAGGGTGTTGCATATGTCATCGGGTATGGCAGCTGTGTGATTGTCATGACATTGGAGCCTAGAGAAGAGATGAGGAAATGTACATCTTTCCTTTCCTTGGAGAGGTGGAGGGCCTTTGGTACAGAATGTTGAATATGGTATTAGACACAGTCTCTGGATCAGTTGGTTTTAACTCTTTTTCTTTGTTACAAGGAAAGATTCACTGGGGGTGGGACAGGAGATAAGAAGAGTTTTCCAGAAATGCCTATAATGTTGAAAAATAGGCATCAATAAAACTTTCAAACAACAATATAAAATACAGAGGTTGGAAAACTGAGGACCAAGGTCCTTGCCAGTTCTTGACTTCCTGTGATTCTTCATTGGCAGGCAATATGTCTATAAGACTCCTGTGATCTCCTGAATTCTAAACTAAAAGTCCCTTAAAGGCAAAAGGGCAGAATTCTCCCTTGGAAAAGTACAGTGATTCTAGGCTCTGACAATATGGATCTAAAAATCTAGAAGAGAAATACCAGAGCCCCAGCTATACATCTTTCAAAGAAGGCAAGCAGACCACCAGCATATATTAAGCATTTACTACTAAGTGGCAGGTGCAATCCAAAGAAAGACAGTGCCTGTCCTCAAGTAGCTTACATTCTAATGGGGAAGACAATACATAAACGGGACGTAAAAGGGGAAGAGGTTCTTCTGGTTTAGGCCAAGGAAAGAGAGACCAGGGAATATTTCATGAAAGAAATAACCCTTGTGCTATGCCTTAAGACATTCCACCAGGTGGAGTTAGGCATGAAAGGGAGAGTGTTCTTGGCAGGGGAATCAGCATAAGCTAAGTTATAAAGGTAAAAAAGTATGGGCGATAGTGTTTCAGTTTAACTATACCATAGACTGCCTGAAGAAGAATGGTCAGAGCTAAGATTGGAAAGACACTAGCTTGTGAATTCCTGGAGGGCAGGAACTGTCTTTTGCCCTTCTTTGTATCCCCCAGAACTTTAGTTCAGTCCCTGACACTTAGTAGGTCTTCAATTAATTAGTTGTTTGTTGACCAAAATGACATCACTATGTTAGAGTCAAGTTACATACAGTGTCCGACTGTGGCTGATCAGACCAAAATGAATGTTCTACCACAAGTCAGGCACAAATAGTCCATGTGAACGTTTGGGGTGGATTCTCTAAATTTACACATCTTGCATTTCTTTTGAGCTACTTCAATTCTGCTTTGCTCCTAGAGCACAGCACCTTCTCTGATGAGGGCACTTATTGAATATCAATTAACTGACTGATTATGTTAGAGACAAATTATGTCTTGAGAAAATCAGAGAACAGTCTAGAGCAGAGATGGCACAATAGATAGGATGCCTTGACCTGGAGACAGGATAGACCAGAGTTCAAATTCAACCTCAGACACTTAACTAGCTGAACGACCCTGGGCAAGTCACTTAAGCTCTGTTTGCCTAAATTTCCTCATCTGTAAAAATGGACACAACAATAACACCTACCTCCCAGGGTTGCTTTGAGGATAAAATGAGATAATATTTGTAAAGTGCTTGGCACAGTATTTTGCAAATCATGGGTGCTATATAAATACTAGCTATTATTAGTAGTAACACTCATGAATGTGGTCAGAACCAAATTAAAATGTAAGTAATAAATCTTAAAGACAAAAATCAATAAAATATAATAGAACATAGATAATGTTAATATGTGGTTGTCTAAGTCTATACTCCACCTGGAAGGATTCTCATGTACAGTTTAGAGGCCCTGTTTCTATTTTAATTTGATACCACTGGTCCAGAGTATCTTCTTTAACTGGTTTCCCTATAAAAGAACTAGTCAGATGAGATCCAAGGCTATACACCTTGTCCGATCCAACCTGGAGCAATGGGTGAGAATCAAAATACTGCAGAAGAGTGAGAAAATGGATTGTGTTACATGAAAATGCTACTGATCCACCTTGATGGGAAATAAGATTGAAATCATCATTGCAGCCACCAGCATGGAACATCCTGAATTGCCCATGTCTTGGTCCCATTTTTGGCCAGTGGCATACATTTATGAGAAGGTGACCAAGGTTAGGGCAGTTTGTGGCTGGGGTTAGGAGTCAATCTGTAGCCAGGATTGGAGGTGAGGGCCGCTCTATGGGCTAAGCCTTTAACAATCTTGTCTGCCTTCTTCTGGGCTGATTCAGCTTATGAGTTTCATTCCTGAAATGTGGCATTAAGAACTGAACATATTCTAGATCAAAGGTGAGGAACCTGTGGCCTTGAGGCCACATGTGGCCTTCTAGGTCCTCGAGTGCGGCCTTTTGACTGAGTCCAAGTTTTACGGAACAAATCCTTTTATTAAGGGGATTTGTTCTGTAAAGTTTGGATTCAGTCAAAGGGCCACACTTGAGGACCTAGAGGGCCACATGTGGCCTCAAAGCCTCAGGTTCTCCACCCCTGTTCTAGATCCTTTTTCTGTTTTGTTTTGTTTTTTGTTTTGTTTTGTTTTGTTTTTGCCACAGTAGAATGTAGTGGAACTAACACTTTACTAGTCATGAACACTGTGCAGAAGATTTTCTTAACACAGACTAGGATGGAATTCATTGTTGGGGCTGCTACATATCATTTTTGACTCATACTGAGTTTAGAACCCCTAGATCATTTCCCATGGTCTTGTCATTCCTTCACCAACTTGCCCTTATACAATTGATGTTTTGAACCAAAGGTTAGGACATCAGTGTCTTTAGTGAAAAGCACTCTAGCATGGAAATCAGAGGACTTGGGTTCAAATCCCAGCTCAGATATTTTCTACCCGTGTGACGTTGGGCAAGTCCCTCAACCTCGGTAGGACTCAGTTTACTCATCTACAAAATGAAGGAGTTGAACAAGATGGCATCTGAGGTTCTTTCCAAGCTTGAAAACAATGATCCTATGACTGTATTTAGCCCAGAGCTGTGTTGGAGGCAGTTTGAACAGAATCCCAAGAGCCTATTGTTTAATTTTCAGTGTGAGCATTTACACCTTGGAAACTAGCAAACTATTAATCAGGGCTTGATTCATTGTTAACTGTCTACTGTTAAGAAAATGAGGGAGAAGATTTTAATAGTGCAGGTTAAAACTTAAAAGCCTGTCTTGTGTACATTTTTTTTTTGCAGGAGAGAGCTGGTTGTTAGACATTTTACCAGCATACCCCTGAATTCTAGCTCAGTGAAAATTTACCTTCAAGAGGCAATGTACTGAAGGTGGACAGAGAACTGATCTCAGAGACAGGAAGAGCCGAGGTCAAGCCCTGCCTTGGAATCACAACAGCTTTGTGACCCTATATATGCCACTTATCTCTCAGTGCCCAAATAACTAAGACTAAAAGTAACAGGACTGGTGCTGATATGACTTGGTAAAGAGGCTTTCTTTCCCTAGACCAATGAAATCATACATATGGCAAAAAATATACAATTATTTGATTGAGCCAATCATTCTGAATTCTCAAGGCCTTTTCGGATTTTTATTCTTTCATTTAATGTGCTTAGTGTTCCTCCTAACTTCAAGTCATCTGGAAATTTAATAAGCACAGTAATAACTGACATTTACATGGCACATCCGCCCATGATCATATCAACTTTTTGAGATAGGAAATACAAGTATTGTTATCTCAATTTTACATATGAAAAAACTGAGGCTCAGAGAAGTAAAGTGATTTGCCCATGGTGATGTAGCAAGAAAGTATTCAATCTGGAATTTGAACCCAAGTCCTCCTGACTCTAAGTCCAGCACTCTGGCCACTGAACCACACTACCTCTCAGCATAAAGGCTATGCTTTCATCTAAGCCACAGGGCCAAGGATAGATCCCTGGTGCACTCCACTAGAGACTTCATTCAAGTCATTCATTAGCCTGTTAGCCAGAACTGCACTGAAGAGAGAGATCTGGTCCTTGTTTCCCTTTGCAAGAGTTTGCAAGTCTCCATGGAGACGCTTCTATAACCCAGAGAGAGGAGGGGAGGGGACTGATTTGATCTGAATATGTTTGATTTGAATTTTCTGGGAAATAGACTGTTTAAAGCCTAGGTTGGTTTGAGGGTGTGCAGCAGTTGGTGGTCTTCCCTTCATCTCAATGGAAGAAACATCACAGGATGTTAAAATTATATCACGTCAGATGATCTAATTTATCTCTTCAAGTACCCTTCCTCAGCAGGATAAAAGAGTGTCAACACGCTGGATTTATAGCAGGACCATGCAGTATGCCTCGGTTTAGGACTAGCAATTATGTTACCGATAGGCACGAAAGATTAAGAGGAGATTCCTCATCAAGTTGCATCTGCAGCGGAGTGTTCTATGACCACCATCCATCATTCCTCCTTGGACCACTTCTTGGGATGTTGATTGATCACTGAGAAAGCAGAGTTTATGGAAGACTATCTCAGAATATCAAAGGTCTTAGAATTTCAGAGCCAAGAGGAGTTTCAGAGATCAGCTCATCAAACTCCCTGCTCAGTGTATGAACCTGTTATGAAGCAATAATAATAAGGATGACAATAACTATTGTCATCACTATTGTTGTCCATATTTCTATAACTCTTCAAGGTTTGTAAGGTGCTTTTCTTGAAATAAGCTTCTCTCTCTCTTTTTGACCTCATTAGCTCCCATGGATTCAGCTATCATTAAGAGATAGCTAGGTAGAGTCATGGATAGAGTCAGGAAGACCTGGGTTTGAATCCTGCCTTCACTAGCTGTGTAATCCTGGTTAAGTCACTTAACTTCTTTCAACCTCAGCTTCCTCTGCTGTAAAATGGGGGTAATGATAGGTCCTACTTCACAAAATTATTATAAGAATCAAGTAATATAATATTTGTTACTCACTTTGCAAACTTTAAAGTTTGCTATGTAAATGTTAGCTATCATTATCACCACCATCATCATCATCATCATTTTTATTATTATTATTCTTCAGTAAATCCAGATCTGTATTCCAACCCTCATCTCACTGCTGAACCCTAGTCCATCATCTCCCCTTAAAAGCTAGACATCTCCACCTGCAAGCACTATAAGCACCTCAAATTCAACATGTCCAAAATAGAACTCATTATCTTTTTCCTCAAACTTGTCCCTCCCTCTAACTTCCTAATTTATTCAAAGGAGCCATCATTCTACTTGTCATCTAGGTTCCCAAACTCAGGGCTAGTCTGATTATTTTCTTGTCTCTCACTTCCTGTACACAATTAATTGCCACCCGGAGCCCTAGTCCACTCTGACCCTTGGCGGCAACTGCATCATTTTTAAGCAGAGATACAGATGCTCACATTACTTGAATGAGGATGGAATCATCAATCTTTTGGTAAGATGGCGGATGACTGAACTTTGCCATCTACCTTGCTAGTGATCCTACAGGTCCATCAGGTCTTGCCATCCACCCTTCTAACTAGCCTTCTAGACCTGCCACTAATCACTAAGGACCTCTGGATCTGCCTTTCAGCTGAATGCTCCAAATGGAACATGAAATCTGAGAGCAGGCACTATCTTGTTTTCTGTTTTGCATCCCAGTGCTTTGCACAGTATTCATCTGACAGTAAGTACTTACATGCTTTATCATTCTATTTTCCATTGCCAGGAACAGGAGTCACATCACTCCTCTATTCAGTAACCCTAGTGGCTCCCTCTTGCCTCTAGGATAAAATTCAAACTCCTCAGCTGATCTTTAAAACCCTTCACAATCTGACTCCAACCTATTTTTCCAGGTCGATTACACATGACTTCTGCTTTGTTCACTCAACATTCCAACCAAAACCTCCTTGGCTGCTCCTTGCACATGGTATTCTCTCTCTCATCTCCGTTCCTTTGTACAGGCTATCCTGTATTCTATCCTCTGCCTCCTATGACCTCTAGCTCCCTTCTAGGCTCAGCACAAGCATCACCTCCTCTAGAAAGCCCATCCTGATTCTCCTGGTTGTGAATGCACTTTCAAATTAACTTCGCATTTATTTAAATGTGCTTATCTGTGTATGTGTTGTTTTTCTCCTATTGGATATAAGTTCTCTGAAGGCAGGCAAGGTCTCATTTTTGTTTCTGTATCAATGGCACCTAGCACAACACATGACATATAGCAGGTATTTAGTAAATGTTGGTTGACTGAATGATTGATGGATTGAAGAGACTCACAGGATTGGGTAGAATTTCAGGCATCATCATTTCCTATTATGGGAGGTAGTTGGGGTCAGAAGCATGGGATCATGCCTTAAATCCTGGATAAAGACAATAGTTTATTACAAGACTATCTCTGAACCAAGACCCAGTGAAATGAAGAGACTTACTCAAGGTCACACAGCAAGTTGAGGGAAGAATCCACATCTCTTGACACCCTAACTTGTCTTTCCAGACTGCAAAGGTCCAGCAATAATGGCACCTGCCTTCATCTCCTCGGGTAATATGGGAAGGGGCCTCTGGTTCACCCAATGACCTTATTCTTTCCTGCTTCCTCCTCACCTGCTAGAGACAGCCCTCTATCTATCCTTATCCTGGAAGTCAAGTCTAACAGGATTTAGTGGAGGGGATGGCTAAGAGGGGAGGTGTAGAATCCACAGCTGCTCACAGGGACAATAGCAGTCACATGGAGGATGAATTGAGCTGGGGTTGTGTGTTTCACAGGCAGCTCAGAATTTAGAAACAAAGGCATGAGAAGCATTTTCTAAATCTTGCAACGGCTTTGGAGGAGATGGTATTGATTGGACACAATACCTTCAAATGAGCCCCCAGGAAACCTGATGTAGATGAAAAACAGAGGACAAAAACCATTTCCAAACCCTTCAATTACGCTCCCCAACTCCCTCCCAGCTGTTTGGAAGGAGGAAGGGGGAATCAAGTAGCACATCAGTATTTGGAGGCAGGTGCCCTTGAGGTCTGATCCATCTGAATGGACTTGGATAGAGTAAAAATGAACATTTTTTTGTGTATTACAGACAAACCTTTAAAATAAAAGTGTACTTCCTCCCTCCCTCCAAAAAATCATCTTTTTTAAGAAAAATCCATTAAGGATGGGGAATATAGAGGCTCCAGATCATACTATGATAGCTCAGTGGGAGACAGGGTGCTCACCTGGGATATAGCTGCCCAGGAATGAACATCTACATCATCTGGTAGCTTCCAATTTCATCATCATTCTTGCTAACTAGGTGCTAAAATCAGTTGTTTCTGTGTTGCTTAAAAAGCATAGAAAGTGCTTTCAGTACTCTCTAAATTTCAGCTCCTGGGATAAAGCCTCAATTGTCCTTGCCTACTTATGGAATTGGCTTTGGAAAAGCCAAACCCCAATAGCCAAATCTTAAAGAGGGAGTTTCAGAACTGCCAACAATTCAAACACTCTTACTCTTGAAAACCAGGGGCCAGAGTTAATTGCTTTGTAGTGGAGAGTGGGTTGAAGTATGAAAACAGTCTACAATTTGGATAGCTCTTCAATGTCCACAAGCCCAGATTTGATTACTTTAAAAAAAAACAGTAAATTAAATTCCTTCTCTCACTTGTCTCATTACATTAAATTTCTTTAACTCTTAATAAACTTTAGTGCAATTCTGGAAGTATGGGCAGCAGATAACTTAGTGTGCCTATAATGGTGACCCGTCTCAGAGAAAATGGAGAACTAGAGACCAAGATTGAGAAGGTTCACCAAATCACAGAATCTTCACATTAGAAGGAATCTCAGGGACCCCCTAGTTCAACTCAAACTTAGACACAGGATCATGGGAATACAAATTTAGAGCTATTAGGAGCCTTAGAAGTTATCTAGCTCAACCTATAGGGAAACTGAAACATAGAGAGGTTATATTGGTAATACTCTTCCCTCCTGAAAGAAAAAATATCTAGTATACAGGGAGACCCAAAAGTCTCAGTTGCACTAAGACTTTTGGGACACTAAGTATATTTTGTATGTACTAAGTTCTGTAAGTTTAGAGAATACAAGCTCCTTGATGGTAGGGATTATTTAATTTTTTTTTTGTCTTTATATCCCTAGCACCTAGTACAGTGTATCGCACATAGTAAGAGCTTAATAAATGCTTGTTGTCTACCTGAGTGCCCAGCACCACACAGGAAATGAGTAGAAGAGCAGGCATTTGAACCCAGGTCCTCTGATCCTAAGTCTAGCATTCTGTCCACTACCCCATGTTTTCTGTCCACAATATCCTCAACAAGTAGTCAGGGCTTCTTGTCTTTGTTTGAAGACCCTTGGTGAGTGGAAATTTATTATTTCATAAGGCAGCCTATGCCACCTTGGGACATCATTCTTCAGAAGTTTCCTTGCTCCTTTGTTTGTTGGGTTTTTTACTCTTTACAATTCCTAACCACTGTTCCCGGTATCACCTTCTGGAGTCAACCACAAGAAGGCTAAAGCAGCACTGTCCAGATTTAACCCTCTCCCGGCTCACTAACCACTGTCCTCCGGTCCCTTGCCCCACCACCCTTCCACCTCTCCCAACCTCTGAACACTTATCCTCCCATAATCCACCCCCATCAATTTCTCTACAGGAAGCCACAAGGTGGTACAACGGAAAGGGCACTGACTTTTCTGGAGTCTGAGAACCTGAGTTCAAATCCTGCCTCTGACACTTACTACTTGTGTGATGTTAAACATGTCATGTCACCTCCCTGAGCCTTAGGCCCTTAATAAATGTTTATTGAGTGATTTTTTTGGTGATATAGACAAATCTTTTTTTAAAAAAAGGTAGAGGTAAGGAAGATGTACACTCCATACCTTAGGGGACCACTTGTGCAAATACTCAGAGGTGGGAGATATATGAGGAACAGCAATACAGAGGAGATTTTTGCTCAGTTATGGGTTGGACTAGATTTACTCTGAAGTTCTTTCTAAATGGTATTCTTTATTTTTTAATTTTTAAATGCAATTCATATCGTGCTTTAAAATTTTTAAGGAGCATTTCACTCATTACCTCTTTAAGTCAAAAGTAACTCTATCCAGCAGGCATTAGACATATTCTGCAATTAATAAAGGTTAGAGACAGTATTTGAATCCAAGTATTCCTAACTACAGATCTACCCCAATATCTACTTGATTTCAAGATGAATTCCCTTAAATGATTAGCCTTTGCTTTCCCTGTTCTATTACTGGTATATTTTGGAGGTAGGGGTAGGGGTGGGGTGGGGAGGGCTCATCTGTCTGGAACGTTTGGGAGATGGGCAGCCCTCAGACACATCCTTCCTCAAAGTGAATAAAAGTCCTTAGATAGGGACCCATTTCCACCCATTTCTATGGCAATATCAGAGGTCTCATTTCAGGCAAGCCCCAGTAGACAGACAAGCAGAGATTTCATTAAGATAGTACCAAGCCTCAGGGATCTTCTTCCAAGATATTTACTTCAGCAACTCAAGAATCTATGATAGAGCTGTTCACCCTTCACCAACACAAATCATAAACTCTGGCAAACATGTCTGCTTGAATTTGCTGTGTTTCCCATAACCCCGCCACCCCCCCCCAAAAAACCATCTATTGTCTAACAACCTAAACCTTACTCCAACCCTGGAAATCACAGATTGGAAGTATTCCCCACCTCTGCTGCCACTCCATCTGTTTGGACGGGAAGATCCTCAAAGTTCAGGAGGAACACCAACAACATCTGATTAGAAAGCTCCTCCCAGCACTTCCATTTAAGGAGGACTCCCAGGCCAGCCATGTCTTACTCCTTTCCAGGCTGTACTCCGTGGACTTCCTCTACTATGCCCTGGCACAAGTTACCTTTACCCACCCTTCTCCCACTCTTCAGCTCCCTTTTATGTGTGGCCTTCCCCATTAGAACGTAAGCTCCATGAGAGTAGGGACTGTCTTCCTTTCTATGTGTAATTATATTGCCAATGCTTGGCACATAGTAAGCATTTAATAAATGCTTGTTGATTGAATGACTGACCAGTATGGTGAGAGACCTAAAGACCAGGGACTGTTTGCAGGACAAAATGTCTTGCCTAGAGAAGAGAAACAGCTGGAACACAATGGCTGGAAATATTTTAAGCTAGTGGGGTTTATGATATGCTCAGATCCCCTCAAATAGAGGCACCCATATAGGAGACAGGAGGGATCTACTTCTGGAAGACCCAGCACAGGAATGATCATTCTATGTTGTCCTACTATGTGAGATGCACAAATTTGGAGACACCTCCACTCCCAATGTTCACGTGGACTGTTTGTGCCCAACCTGTGGTAGAGCATTCCGAGTTCATGTGGGTCTGATCAGCCATAGTCAGACACGCTGTACATTGACCTTGACACAGTGATGTCATTTTGGTGTTCTTCCAATACAAAGTCCAGCCACCACCACCACCACCATGAGAACGGAAGCAAACTCTTTCCATTGGCTCCATAACTGGAGCTATTTATCTTTAAATCTACCTGACTGAGCCAATCACTCTCTCATTTCTGGCCGCATCCAGGGGTGAAGGACTTATTTACTCACTGAGATGATGGCAGGAAGTAAAGCCCGGGAACAGCCTGAGGGCTACCTTCTCCTCCCTTTAGGTCAATTTGCCCAAGAAATAGGCTTGAGGTTTAGGTCCTGTTTCCTTTGTCTTTTTCTTTGTTCTAGGTGCAGGGGCCAGAGTTGGGACCTTGGATCTCTGGATTATAGATTGAATGTTGCAACCAGTCCATCAGGGAAGCCATGAGAACTCTTGAGTTCATAAGAACTCCTCCACCTGAGAGACTAGTGGAAGATGGGAGCAGAGACTTTGGACTTGGAACCTGGTAAACTAAGGTTACTTAGGAACTGAGCCAAGCTATTGGACTACAATTTCAGGACTTGTTGTCATGGAGACCTGAATTCAAATCCTGCCACAGATCCTTGATAGCTACATGACTCTGTGTGTCCTAATCCTTCTCTCCTCCCCAGAAGCTGAGGTAGTGTAGTAAAGGATGATTTCCATCACCACTACCCCAGGTGTTGGGAAGCAGGGGGCAAGGTTTATATGTTTGTTTTTGCTGTACCTGTGAAAAAAATATTATTCTCAAAAAGCTAACCTGACTGTCATAAAGGAACTGTAGTGCTTGCAGTGGTGAATTTGAAGAACGTAATAGGCAGGGGCTTGAGCCGATTCAGAGATGAGAGACCCATCCTCCCAAACTCTTTGGAGTACCAGAGAATCCTGAGGAAAGAGAGAAATGTAACACACCTGGCCTTCAGGCAATGGGGGCCAGAGAATCACTGTCACCCTAATGGAACACTTCGGTATTTGCAGATATGTCACTTAGAAGAGTGATTGTGAAGAAAAAAAAAAAAAAAGAAGAAGAGTGATTGTGCCTTCTTGGCTCCAGAGAGCAGATTGAGAAGCAATGAATGGAAGTTATACAGAGGCAGATTTTATAAATCCTAATACAGTGAAACACTTCCTAACCATTAGAGCTATCCAGAAATGGAATGGGCTACCTCAGAAGGTAGAAAAACTAGACAAGCACTTCTTAAGTTTATAGAATACTTCATGAATATTAACTCATTCGATTCTCACAACAGCCCTGGGAGGTAGGTGCTATTATTATCCCCATTTTACAGATGAAGAAATTGAGGCATATATAGGTTAAATGACTTGCCCTGGATTAACAAGTCTAAGGTAGGATTTGAACTCAGGTCTTCACGACTACAAGTCCTATGTCCTATCCATAGTGCTACCTAACTCTCACTAGTGGTTCCAAGAAGTTGTAGCACGCACAGTGGCCATGCCCCAGTAAACCATTTTGGCAGATGGGCTAAACAGGGTTGAGAGTAACTGAGGGATCTAAATCCCATTGATGAGTTGAGGGGGTCCCTACCCCAAGCATGTGAAGACTTTTGCCAGTGGAATGGCAGATGAGAACAATTTGTTCCAATGGCCATGAAGGCAACTAAAGCCGGTGCTATGGAGCACCTTGAGCTTGGTCAGAAAGGATGATGCTAAGGTCATCCACTGTATTCCAGGCCTTTGCCAGTCATCTTAATTTTTGTCCTGCCACTGGGCTTGGATGACTTTGGAAGAGAGAGTAAAGCTGACAATTTTGTGCAACTCTGGCTTACTTAAATCCAATTTATGCAAAAGTCAAGATCACCCATCACATCGTGATGTCATTGGTCCTCTTCAAGAATGAAAGATGAAGGGGCAGCTAGGTGGCACAGTGGATAGAGCACCAGCCCTGAAGTCAGGAGGACCTAAGTTCAAATCTGGCCTCACACCAAACACTTGATACTTACTAGCTGTGTGACCCTGGGCAAGTCACTTAACCCCAATTGCCTAAAAAAACAAATAAAAAAACAACAAAAAAAAAAAGAATGAAGGATGAGCAACATTGGTTAGGCACAAAGTAGAAGGTATTCCTGGTCAGCCACAAGTTGAAGAAGATGCGCTCTGAAGTCCCTTCCTGCACTGACATTCCATGATTCTGGATTGCTCCCAGGTGAGTCTCTGAATTTGGCCAGACTGGTCCACACGTGGCAAACTCAGACCTTGCCCAAAGCTGCAGTCAAAGTCTTTTCAGCTTGATAGGACCTGCCAAAACTGAAGTCCCACTAATTGGCCTTTGAGAACTCAAGATCATTTCTACTTACAAGAATAAAGCAGAGGGTATGGACTACCAGCATAAGATGCTTCAGCCTTGTGTAGATGCTTTTTTTGTTTGTTTTTGTTTGTTTTTTGGTGAGGTCATCAAGGTTAAGTGACTTGCCCAGGGTCACACAGCTAGTAAGTGTTGAGTGTCTGAGGCTGAATTTGAACTCAAATCCTCCTGATTCCAGGACAGGTACTTTATCCGCTGCGCCCCTTGTAGATGCATTCTTAACAAACATAAGCTAAAAAGGTGGAATTTAAGGACAGCTCAGTCACAAATAGAATGGAAGAATAGGGATCTCACTGGACATGGGGTGCACCCCTGAGCACAATGAATTTCAGGTAACTCCAGGAAGATTAGATTTCAGGTAACATTTATGAGAATCTTAAAAGGAAAAGACATCTTAAAATACAATTCTGGGTTAACATTCCAGAATTGTGTAACCAAGTCACTTCCATTCCTGCTGGACCACTCCCTTTGCTCCTAAAGTTAAACAAAGGGACTTTGTTCTCTGAGATTTTAATCCTTTCTCAGTGTAGGAGAGTGGGTTCATCACTAGCCTGCCAATCACTTCTTGTGGGGAGGCAAAGAGGACACTACCCTTAGGGAGATCAATAATAAAAACATTTCAAGGGTGGGAAGGCAATAACACAAACTAGAATTTAATTTGGTTATAGAATTAAATGGGGCTATCACCTTCAATCAATTTACCTAAGAAAAGCCCTCTTTGTTCTTTTGCCCTGACCTATCACCCACCTTCCCAAGGGGATTTTCCCAAGTTTGGAATGGGCTTTAGGGAGAAATATTATTTCTTAATATGTCTAAAGGAGCTAAAAAGGAAGTTTTTTTATGTGCTTCCGCAACTGCTTTCTATGACATTCAGCAACATTGCATGTAGCTGGTGTTTAAGAAACATTTGTGGAATTTAATTAGCATCTAAGCCACCTCAGGACTTTTCTTTCTGGGACTTTGGGAATTGATTAACTCTGGGGCAAGAAGACTTGGTAGGAATAATATTCAAGGAGAACTGGAAAAAGAAAGATCCCTTATTCAATCCCTTATTGTTAAAAAGAATCTCCCAGAATTTTGAAAATAGGCAGAAGGGAGGATTCTTTGATTCAAAGACAGAAGTGGAAAAAAATCATGAACTTGGCATCCTGAAGGGATTTTTTCTCTTGAGTCTCTCAAGGTGTAATAAAGAATTTCACTAGTGTAAAGCAGTACCAAGCAACATATGCCCAGGAGGGAGCATGCCTCACTTGGGAACGTTTACAGTTTGGTCCAAGGAGAGACAAAGAGGAAATGGATTCAAAATTATGTCCATGTTGGTGATAATGATGATAATGAATATGATGATGATCAAAGATCATAATGATATAGTGATGATCATGATAATGATGGTGATGATATAGGGAGATGATGTTGCTTTTTGGCTAGCTAAAGTAGGGGCTTGGAGGGTTGCTGACAGAGATATACAATCAAAGCAAGAATGTGGTTCAGGTGGGTGGAGAACGATGACCTCACCTCCTTCCTTTCCATTCTACCAATTTACAAGAGATATTAAGAATTCCTAATCCTAAATCAGATAGTTACCTAGGCCAAAAGACTGTGATTTCAGCTGTTAAAAGAAAATTCTTTATCTTTGAAGAAAAATCTTAGCCTTGGAGCACTCTATCTGGTTTTTGTTACTTGAAATACAATGACTCATAGCCTCTGGTTATGACTGAAGTGCTATTAACCTTCTCCTTATCAAGGAGAGGCTTGTAAGTCACTACACTTTAGTAAATTAGAGCTAATGTAGAAGGTGGCCCTAATGAGATGAAAACCAGAGACACTGATAGTAGGGATCTATGTCTAGTAGTGGTCAGAAAACCTATGGAATGAAAGTTTTGATACCCATTGAGAGAGTCGCAGAGACGTAGCACCTAGGAGGGAATAACAGAAACATGACACAGTTCCCTAGTGCAGGCTCCACAGAGAATGGTTCCCCTATAGAAAGACAGCCCAGAGAGAAAGGGATGATGACAAAACCAGAAGACATCAGTGTCTCTGAGGAAACAGAGATTATGTGTGTGTGTATATATATATATGAAAATTTTATATAGATATACATATACATATATACATATACACATACACATACACATATACATATACATATACATATACACATACATATACATATATAAATATATAATTCCCCCCCATGTGATGGACTCTATTTTTATCCATATGCATATCTATTCTTCCCACTAATGGTATGTACATTTATGAAAGAGTGTGTTCCAGGGTTGACTTTTTTCCAGGGAGGGGTGTGGGGATGGGTATGGAGTGTATTTTCCATTAAGACATGTAACAATGGAAGACTACTGACTCTGGAGTCAGAGTTCCTGGGTTCGAATTCTGCCTCTAACACTTACTATGTGTATAACCTTGGGTAAGTCATCTAATCTCCCTGTAATTCCATTTCCTCATCTGTAAAATGAGGCGTTTGGTCTACATGGCCTCCAAGATCTCTTCCAGGTCTAGAGTTATAGTCCCATGAGAGAGAACAGTTAGGAAAGGTTAAATGTGTCTCCTCAGGATTTTGGCCCTTTTGGCTTTATTTAATCTCAGGCCCTTACCTCTGTGCTTGGGGAGAAGTAATAATAATAGTGACAGCTAATAGCTAATATTTATGTAATACTTACCAAAGTCACATAAGCTTTATGGTCAGAGGCAAGACTTGAACTCAGAATGTCCCGGTTTGGACGCCATCCACAACACCACACTGTCTCTCAGTGAAGTTGAGGATACTGAAGCCATTTTCCATTCTCTAGGTCTCAGTTTTCTCATCTTTAAAATAAGATGGTTGGATTAGGTGAGGTCTAAGGTCACATCTGGCTCTAAATCTGTGCATATAGCACTGTGCTTGGCATATAATAAGAACTTATCCATTCTTTCTTCATGATCCTCTGAGGGGGCACAGGGCTAGGCACAGAGTGGATGCTGGGTCAGAATTTGCTCATTAAGTGACCGATTGATCATTCACTGTTGCAACACTGATCCCACCTCAGATCTGGGCCTTGCTTTAGTCCTTAACCTCTGTTTGCCTCAGTTTCCTCAACTGTAAAATGGGGGTAATAATGGCACCTACCTCCCAGGGTCGTTTCAAGGAGCAAATGAAATGTAAAAAACAAAAATAAAACAATTAGCACACTACATGACACATAGTAGGTGCTTATTTCCTCGCTTCCTCCTCCTACTTAGTGAGTATTCCTAGCAGAATTCTTTATGACCCAGTCCTGGGACCTGTCTGACCTCTCCAGTGAAGTTACTTGAATTATGAAACTGCTGCATCTTAAAATCCAAATTACAACTGACATGTTTGGCACGAGGACCGTATCATCCCCCAATTTGCAGCGGCTGAAATAGACACTTATGGGACCCAAGAATGCTCTGTGGTGTTAACACATCTGCCTGCTTTTCTTCTTTCTCCTGGCGGCCAGGATGTCAGCGGATGTTTGGTGTCACACGGTAACACTGACATTAATAACACCAACAGATAGTACACATCATCTCCAGTAATTGGCAGAGTCCTACATTAGCAGGCATTTTTTTTTTTTTGCTGGAACAGTGATGCCCTTTAATGACCCCAATCACTGAAAAATTCAACTCCACTAATGGGAAATGACCATTTCTGGTCCATCTCTGCCTCCCTGTGAAATAAGAGCCCATCTCCAGGTAAGCTCCAGTCACAGGAAGCTGCTATCTTTCCCAGAGATGCAGCCCTGATAAACATCAATAACAGATTCACTGTGAGACTGAAGGGAAAAATGGTCCTTTTTAATTCAATTCCATTTTATCCAAGAAACATTTGTTAAGCAACACCTACTGTGTACAAGGCCCTGCTCTTTTAAACTTTTAATTATAAGGTTTCTAGCTCTGCTACATGAGTCCTAGAATGTCTGAGCTAGAAACATCAGCCCTGTCATTTGATTGATGAGGAAAATGAAGCTCTACAAGGGAGGAGCAACTTGTATGAGGTCATACAGCAAGGACTAGAACCCAGGTCTCCAAACTCCATTGTACTATGCTGCCTCCATCTGTGAGTTTCACGTTCTCTCGGTAAATCTGAGAGAGAATGAATAAATGAGTGAGTGAGTGAGTGAAAATGTGCTTTTTGTGCTAATATTGTGCTGAGAACTATGTTAAGTACTGGAAAAAAAAACAATACAAACAAGTAAAAAATCCTCCACTCGGGGAACTTACATTCTAATAGGAAAAGACAAGGCATATCAGGCAGAGGTGACTATTTTGGACAAGGAAGTTAGAGGAAATTGTGATTGAAGCCACAGAACAATTGACTGACATCCCTTTCCAAGAATGGTTGTGTTGATTTGAATTCTATTCTCTGAGCTAGAGTCGGAAAGCGAAGGGATGGAGGGGGAAAAAAGAAGGACACACATAGGGCAGCACGACATAGAGATGGCCAGGGAATGGTGTGGGAGATCTGAACAAGATAATGTGAATGTGGGAAAAGAAAAGAATTATGGGATCATGCATTTAGGGAATATTAGGGTTTCTGCTATCTAAAAGCTAGGTGGTGCAGTGCTGGGCCTAAACCCAGAAACTCGAGTTAAAATCTGACCTCAGACACTTCTTCTTAGCTGTATGTCCCTGGCAAGTCACTAAAATTCAGTCTACCTCAGTTTCTTCAACTATAAGTTGGGGGTAATAATAGTACCCCCCTTGCAAGGTTGTTGTGAGGATTGAATGAGATAATATTTGTAAAGATCTTATCACAGTGCTTGACACATAGTAGGCATTTCATAAATACTTATTCCCTCTCTCTTCCTCCTCTCTCCCTAAAAGGCTTGTGGCAGGAAATGACTTAAAATCACTCAGCAGAGCTGACTGCTCCCTTGATAAAGAACAAGAACTCCAGATAGGAGCAGAAAGGAGCTCATAGTCACCTATCTATGCTATACATCTGCCTATAATATACACAGTATAGTCACAGCAACAGTAATGGAACCCGTAGAGTAATAATGAACAGCAACTGACACATGAGAATAGAAGAGACCAATGCCCAGTAGAGACTACGTGCTGAGCCCAACTTTATGGGGGAAATATTTTATTGCTACTATTCTTTTAATGTTATTCAATTAAATGACTTTAATTTTAATTAACTGTATTCTTTGACTGACTAGTAAAGGTAAATATACCGGTGGGGGCTCATGAGCCACGATTGAGTGTAGATGAAGATCTACATAGCACTTTGACCTGAGATAGCCTCATCTGGAGGACTCACCATGTGAATGAGGAATGACTACAGGAGCTATACCACACTGCTTCTCAAAAGAGCAAGATAACGGGTCTTAGAAATTATCCCTCCTGGTTCAATGCAGCTTTGTCAAGAGCAATGGATTCATAACTGAGCCTGCTGACCCCTCTTTTCCCAACAGGGAGGCTGAATGTGGGTGTAGAGAAGCGTCTGGGCTGGAGGGAACGGGTGGGGTAAAATTACAAGGACTCTATTCTTCTTAGACAAAGGTTTTCCTGGAACTTTTCCCTTCTTTGGAGGAAAGGAAAGGACCCCATGCCCATTTATAAAATTCTAACCAGATTTACTGGCCCTGAAGTTAGAACAGGAAAAGGCGGGTCTGTGGAACAGTTTCCATATACACCAAAATATTCAAAGGAGTACCGTTTGTGGTAGCAAAAAATTGGGGGAGGGGGACGCAGCTTTTACTGGTTGGGGAGTGTTGAACAAATTGTGCTTTGACTATGGGCACAAGGGATAGGGACTATATCTGTGATTTCACTGTCATAGGGAACTCCCAGGTGAGGAAAGTCCCTCTACCAGTACAAGTTGGCACCTTCTCCACAACTTACAGTCTTAGAGAGTTCCTTAGGGTGTTGAGAGTTTATCATGATATACTTAGATTCACAGAACCAGTGTTAAAGGCAGGACTTCAATTCTTGTTGTCTTGGCTTCAAAGTCAGTACTCTATCTACCTCTTCATTCTGCCTTTCATATGAAAATAATAGAATATTATCATATCATAGGAAATTATGAGTAGGAGGAAGTAAGAGGTGACCCAATAGTGTCTTACTAGACCTGGAATAAGAAAAACCTGAGTTAAAATCCAACCTCAGACATTTATCACGTGTAACCCAAAGGAAAGCATTTAGCCTCTGTCTGTCTCAGTTTCCTCATCTGAAAAATGGAAATAATAATAGTACCTACTTCCCAGAGTAGTGTAAGGATCAAATGAGGTAGTCTTTTTAAGGTGCTTTGCAAACCTAAGGCACTATATAAATGCTAGTTATTATTATCAATTGAAACTGGGCAAAGAAAGTAGAAACAGGAGAATAATATGTGTAGTGACCACCATAACGGAGCGGAAAACAGCACTAGAAGACAAGGATTCAGATTATTGAAATGACCAACCTTGATTCCAGGACTGATTGTTCAGTTGTTTTTCAGTCATATCTCACTCTTTGTGACCCCATTTAGGGTTTTCTTGGCAAAGATGCTGGAGTGGTTTGTCATTTCCTTCCCTAGCTTATTTTACAGATGAGGAAACTGAGGCAAACATGGTTAAGTGACTTGTTCAGGTTCACACAGCTAGTAAGTGTCTGAGGCCAAATTTGAACTCAGGAAGACGCGTCTTCTAGACTTCAGGCCAGGTTCGTTGTGCACTATGGTGCCACTTAGCTACCCTTCCAGTTCTGATAATAGCTAGTAATTACCATTTGGAGAGTGCTTTAAGATTTCATGTGATATTTGTAAGGCACTTAGCATGGCACCTGGCATATAATAAGCATTTTATAAATACTTGTTTCTTTCCTTTCTTTTGTTCTCACAACAATGCTATTATGATCCCCATTTTACAGATGAAGAAACAGAGACAGACAGAGGGTAAGTGATCTTCCCAGGATCACACAGTTAGTAAGTGTCTGAGGCTGGATTTGAACTCAGTTCTTCCTGACTCCAGGTCCAATGCTTTATCCACTGCACTACTTAGCTACCTGAGCAGCAGCTGCCGGGATGATAATGAAACCAACTTTCTCTGGCAGTGGCAGTGAATGGCAGATGCAGAATGTCAGACGAGGTTGTTAATTTGGTTTGCTCACTTACCTGTTTCTCTTTGTTTCAAGAGAGGGTTTTGACTTCAGGTCTAAAATGCTTGTGTACTTGTCAGCTCCTGTATATTGGTGTTTATGTATCCTCACTAGGTCTCAGATCTACCACAGGACCTTGAGTAGAAGTACCTAGAAACCCTTTCCTAGTTCTTGCCCTCAAGGGATATAGGGGCATAAATTTAAAACTATTTTTAGTCTGATCCTTTAATTGGACATCTAAAGAAACTGAGGCCAAGAGAGGGGGAAATTATTTTCCCAAGGTCACGTGAAAGTAGCAACTAAGTTTGGAAACCATTCCCTTAACTCTGAATCCACCACTATTTCTGCCATCCCATGCCAAGAGTGAGGAATCCAGTGCTTTATTTCACTGTCCAAGACATAGGAGCATCATATGCCTAGTGCTGAAAGGGACTTAGTCCCTTTTTATTTTACAGAAAAGGAAACTGAGGCCTGCCCAGGGAGATAGAATAACTTGCTGAAGGATCATGCAATCATAGACCTAGAGATCATAGACCCTCAGAGACCATCTTTTTGACTCATTTTATAGTTAAGGAAACTGAGTCCCAGGAGGTAGAATGATTTCCTTACCCAACGATCCTAGATCAGAGGTGAAAAGGACTTCAGAGATCATCTAGTCCAACCCCTTCATTTTATAGATCAATCAATTCAAAAGCACTTATTAAGCACCAACTGTATGCTAGGAACTGTAATAGCATCGAGGATGCAGCAGGATCTGCCCCCCAAGACAAGGTCTGGACAGATGAAGTGACCTGGCCTTGATCACACAAGCTGTCCAACCTTGGGAGACAATGTAGTCGAAAGAAATGAAGCTGAATTTGGAGTCTAAGGAGCTGAATATGAATTCCAGCTCTGTTACTACTGCCCATAGAATCCCGGGAAAGCAATATCACCTCTATGAACCTCAGTTTCTTCTTTCTAAGAGGAGAGGGGCAGCTAGATGACACAGTAGATAGAGCACTGGCCCTGGAATCAGAAGGACCTGAGTTCAAATCTGGCCTCAGACACTTACTAGCTATGTGACCCTAGGCAAGTCACTTAACCCCATTGCCTCCCCAATATAAATTATTATAATTTATATATAAATATATATAAATAAATAAATAAATTTATAATATATATAAATTAAATAAATAAATAAATAAAAGAAAGGGATTGAATGAGATGACCTCCAAAATCCTTTCCACTTCTAACTCTGATTACTGAATATTTAGATATCACTTGGGCAGAACCTTCTAAAAACCAAAGACAATTTTTTTCAAAAATAAACAAAGGAATAAAAGATATTTATTTTTCTCCTCTGAGTGAATCTCAGGACCACAGCACCTGGCTCTCAGTAAAATAGGTCAGGCAAAACTTCTATGCCTTCTTCTGCTACAAAAGTCTGAGCCACCACATCACCCACGGAACATTTGGGGAGATTCACATTGTTCCCCCCTCCTCCCACAAGTGACTGTAGCACCTGCTATGGGGGAAGAGAATGATAGGAGCAGGGTCTTGGATGGCTGTAAGCCTCCATATGCCTGTGGGCCCTTTATATGCCCCCTCCACATCTGAGTACCACCTTCGATGCCCCATCCACGGCCTTCTCATGTCTGAGTGTTGTCCTTAAGAATTCCAGGCACTTCAGCCCTTTCCCACTTTATGGTCAGCTGCTGCCCAGTTTCCCAGCTTTCACTTCCAATCTTCTATCTCTCCTGCCTTCAGGGTGTTCATAATCTGCTGGATGACTTCATAACCCATTGCCCCAGCCAGGCCTAAGTGGGCTTCAGAAAGCACTTGAATTTATCAAGGCTTTAAACTGATCTATTCCTAGGACTTCATGCAGAGACACCCACTCTATACCCCCACCATTCTCCCTTTGAGTGGGAGCAGGAAGGCACAGAGCCTTCTGCAGGAAACCTGTGCAATTATAAAACAACACCCCCCCCCAAAAAAAGAACACAGCAGCCCCTGGAGATTTGCTGGCATTTGAATAAGTGAATTGGGTTTCTGAGATAATTTATTCATGTGCGTCATAGTTTCAGAATATGCAAATGTCAATCAGTACATCAATGTGGGGTCTATGGGGAAAGCACTGGTTTTGTACTCAGGGGACCCGGGTTCAGTTCCCAGCTCTCCTACTTATTAGTTGTGTGATCTTGGGTCAGTGTAGTCACCTCTATGGGCCTCAGTTTCCCCATCTGTAAAATGAGGAGATTGAGCTCCATGGCCTCTGAAGTGCCTTCCAGCTGTAGACCTAGGTTACACCTTGGCAGCCTTGTCTCAAACTGCTCTTCTCTGTACTCTTAGCTGCAGGCAAACTGGAAATGCAACTCCAAGCCCCCTCCTTAGAGGTGTGCTGGTAAATGTTTAACAACTGGCTTTCCAGGAGGAAAAAAAATTGTGCAGTTCATACTTTGAAATTTAATCTGCATTATTAACATTTTCTCCATCACTTTCTTAAGTCTAGACAATCAACAAAATAATAAATTAACCCTTATCTGTAGCATTTGCTGATTTTTTAAGGTGTAAATTCTCTCACTAGATGAGGTTCTCCTGATCTAGTTCAAGCTGACTCCAACACTTCCCCCGACCCCCCCAAGTCCCCATCCCGCACCTACACCAATTATATTCCTCCCTCTCCCATGGCAGGGCATCAGCACAAACCATCCTATGTTCTTTGAATGTTCTCTCTCTCATTTTGTCTTTTTTAAAAATCCTCTTTCTTTAAGGCACATGAAAAAAAAAGAAATTGAACACTTTTTTAATTGTGGTGACCAAGCTTGGTCCCAGAAAAGATCAGTCAATCAATAAATCAATGAATATTTATTAAACCTCTGCTGTGTGCCAGGCACTATGCTAAGTGCTTAGACTGCAAAAAGATATAGATATAGATATATAGTATACATATATATATATACATATACACATACACATATATGGCAACCTTAGAAGGGAAGGCTCAGGAACAGCTCCTGAAGAAGGTAGTGTTTGAACTGAGCCCTGAAAGACAGGGATCAAGAGGTGGAGGTGAGGAAATAAAGCATTACAGGCATGGGGAACAGCCAGTGCAAAGGCATGGTGATGGGAAAAGAGAAAATTCTTTTTTTCTGGTCATTTGTGATATACTTTACCTATTTTACCCTTTTCCTGTGCTTCTTTTACCAGACCTGCTTCAGAACTGCTGAGGTCAAATGCAAGGTCAAGAGTCAGTGAGATCAGAGATCTAAAGAAGGGCTCCAAGAGGACCTTCCAGTGAGGAAAAACCTCTGGCAAGGGAATGAAGGGTCAGTTTTGGGGGATAACTGTGAGATCTTCCATTACCCAAATGTGTGCTTGGGGAGGTAAGGGAAATTTAACAGGATTTTTTACATGTTCTCCGGGGCTCAAAGGCAGGTACGCTATGGGTGTGGAACATTGCATATATTGAATATTGGCTACTTTTTGTTATAAGAGCTGGCTGGACAGTTAGGGAAAGGAGGAAGGACACATTCACTCATTCATTCAATAAGCACATATTAACCATTTACCATATGCCCGATGTTATGCTAGATACTAAAGATAAGAACACAAAAGTGAAGCAATTCCTCCCTTAGGATGGTGGCAATCTAAGAGAGTGGGGGGACAGGATAACACAGATATATGTAGGTATATACTGAATGCAAATAAGCAGATGCAAAGTAACCTAAGGATTATAAAATAACAAAAGATATCAATACAAATTTAAAACAATTTTTAAATATTCTTCCTTCAAATCCCACCAGGAGTAGGGAACCTGAGGCCCCAAAGCCACATGTGGCCTTCTAAGTCCTTGGGTGTGGCCTTTTGGCTGAGTCCAAATTTTGCAGAACAAATCCTTTTATTAAGGGGATTTGCTCTGCATAGTTCGGATTCAGGCAAAGGGCAGCACTTGAGGACCTAGAGGGCCACATGTGGCCTTGAGACTGCAGGTTCCCCACCCCTGAATGAAGCTTTTTTTTTTTTATTTCCCCAGCTTAAAGCAAATTCTCTCTCTTCAAATTTCTTATAATTCTCCTAATCTCTTTGTCTAGATCCCTTTCTTTCTGTCTCCTCTGCCTCTGTTTCTCTGTCTCTCTGTCTCTTTTTATCCCTGTCTCTGCCTATCTCTATTTCTGTGTCCCCCTCCCCTTTTTCCCTCTCTCCTTTCTTTCTCTCTCTCCTCCCCACCCCCTTTCTTCAAGTTCAAATACAGTGTCAGACAAACTTACTAAGGGTATGAGCCTGGGCAAGTCACTTAACCTCTTTTTGCCTTAGTTTCCTTGACTATAAAATGGGGACAATAATAGCACTTACCTACCCTACAGGGTTGCTGTGAGGATCAAATGAGATCATATTTGTAAAAAAGCACTTAACACAATGCCTGGCATTTAGAGTAAGCACTAGATAAATGTTTATCCCTCCCATCGCCTTCTTCCTTTCCCCTTTGTCCCCTTAAACCTTCCATTATATTTGTCTGGCTACATATTGGATCCCCTCTTCCACATGCCTTAAGTACCAGGAGACCAGAAATAGTATCTTCTTTATTGCTGTATCCCTCCCAGTGTTGAATACAGTGTTTTTCACATAGTAGGTGTTTGTTGAATAGAAATTATGATCTGGAAAGTCATTTAACTTTCTGCCTAATTGCGGAACAAAAGGATCATAGATTTTGATCTGAATGGGACTTTAGAGAGCACCTGGTTCAGCTCTCTCATTTGACAGAAGAAGAAACTGAAGCCCGCAG
This sequence comes from Vombatus ursinus, assembly GCF_900497805.2. Classification (NCBI taxonomy): domain Eukaryota; kingdom Metazoa; phylum Chordata; class Mammalia; order Diprotodontia; family Vombatidae; genus Vombatus; species Vombatus ursinus. The sequence goes on along the minus strand of NW_020954713.1, from coordinate 3,858,563 downwards.
AAGTTAAAGGACTTACCCAAGGTCACCTGTATAGACAATGAGTGCTAGAACCAGGATTTGAACCCAGATCCTCTGACTTCAAGCCTAGCCCTCTTTCTACAGCATTCTACTGATCCCTAATCTCTTCTCTGATGACGTCTCTCTTGGTGCTGTTATTTTTCACAACTAAGGATATAAAAATTTTTTTTTCCTGAATGTGATCTGATCCAATATGTAATTAATTTCATTCTCCTAAAGAAAAATTAAACAACTGGCCCCCCTCCCTGTGCCCTTCTTGAAGACAAAGACTGAGGTATTCCAAAACAATCTGAAATTCCCTCTGGCCCAATGCTGCAGTGGACTTATTAGCTAGCCAGATAATTAATGTAGCTGCAGTTCTGTGCTCCCCAGGGAACTTTATTTTTAAAGTTAAAAAAATGTGACAGTCACCCCATAACATATGCTTCATGAGTAATGAGATTGAGCGAGGGATGGGAAAACATTATGGGTGAAGTTTGTTGATTTGCTGAATATTAAACTCAACACATGGTGAGCTGCACAGAGTTCATTCTTTGTAAAGAAGACCATATGCCCTGTGGAGAGAAAATGAAGAGTCTTCCTGGGAAAGGAGGTCTCCAGGGCTCTGAGATGTGCTCCTTCCCTTCCTCTCTATGCTCCTTGCTGCCATTTATATTCAATCTTCTATTTCTACATGCATGCAATAACCTTCTAGGACTAATCTTGCTGCCTCCAATCTCTGTCTCTCCAACTCTTCTGCACAGAATACCCAAATAATCTCCTTTATGCATAACTCTCCAGTTGTCCTGATCCATATCTGACCACTGGACCCAGATGGCTCTGGAGGAGAAAGTGAGGCTGGTAACTTTGCACAGCCCTCCCTCACTTAAATCAAATTCACTTGTGTGTCATGGCATCAGTTCCCTGATGTCATGGTCCTCTTTGAGAATGAAGGACAAACTGCAACCTCTGTGAGTAGAGAAGATGCCCACTAGGGACCAAACTTCCAGTAGTGCAACACTTTCTTTCTTTCCTTCCTTCCTTCTTTCTTTCTTTCTTTCTTTCTTTCTTTCTTTCTTTCTTTCTTTCCTTCTTTCTTTCCTTCTTTCTTTCTTCTCTCTCCACATAGGGTACCACACCCCTACCTGCAGGTGCTCTGCCCAAAAGGAATGTAAATTTCAAAATTTTTAATTTCTGAAACTTTTTTTCTTGTTTTCACTTTTTTTTTCTCTTAAAGACCAGCCTTAACACCAAATCACTCTGGTCCCAGACCAAGCCTTACTTGGTCACTATTTGGGTCTGATTGGCTCAGAATAAATGTAAAACAATTGTTTCTGTTTTAGCCAGAAACCCTGAAGGTTGTCCCCTCCCAGATCTCTTTTTTTAAAGAGGCCATTCTTTGCCTCATTTTTTAAAATTAAGCCTTAATCACTGAATTGGAGCTGCCTCAGTCAAACTGAGTCCTGTTAAAGACCTTAACTTGGGACAGGGTCAAAATGGCAGAGTGAAAGCAGTGACTTGCTTGAACTCTCCCCCAAACCCCTCCAAATACCTGTAAAAAAATGACTCTAAACAAATTCTAATGCAGCAGAACCCACAAAAGTACAGAGTGAAACAAATTTACAGCCCAAGACAACCTGGGTGGTTGATTAGAAAGATATGACGTGCCAGACTGGGAGAGGAGCGCAGTTTGGTGTGGGCCTGCAGGCTGCACTAAGCCTACAGCAGGCCTCAGAGGACTGAATCACAGGCAGCTGTGGTGGTTTCCAGACTTCTCAACCCATAAACACCAAAGACAACTTAGAAGGTAGTGAGAAAAGTCTGTTTCTGTGGTGAGAGAGAGGGGCTAGGTCTCAGTCACAAGTCCCGAGCATGCCCCTGGTGCAGCGGCTGCTTCCTGAGCTTCTGATCCACAGACTGAGAGGGAATTGAGTGGCCAGTCAGAGGGGGATTGCAGAGATTTTTTTGCCAGTGCTAAGGCAGGAATGTCTTGCTTTGCCTGAGCTTAAATCTGGGTCACAGTTCTGAGGGGCAGTCCTGGGGTGAGGAGAAGCCCTGGCCTGGTGGAGCTTGTTGTGGTGGTGGAGAGGAAACATCTCACCCCTTATCATACCACCTTGGAAGAACTGAAAATTTACAGGTCCCTAGAAGTATCTCTGAAAACAGCTGTACAAACCCCCAAAGCTTGGAACAGTACATTCTCTACTTTGGAAGCAGACTCCTACCTTAACAAAGAGTTTAAAACTCAAGTAATTGGCCAGGATCATGAGTAAGCAGCACAAAAAGAGTCAGACTATATCATCTTACTTTGGTGACAAAGAAGATCAAAACATAACAACCAGAAGAAGACAACAAAGTCAAAGCTCCTACATCCAAAACTTCCAAGAAGAATATGAATCAGTCCCAGGCCTTGGAAGAGCTTAAAAGGGATTTTGAGAAGCAAGTAAGAGAAGTAGAGGAAAAACAGAATGATGCAAGAAAATCATGAAAAACAAGTCAACAGCTTGCTAAAGGAGACCCAAAAAAATACTGAAGAAAATAACACCTTAAAAAATAGCCTAACCCAAATGGCAAAAGAGGTCCAAAAAGCTAATGAGGAGAAGAATGCCCTAAAAAGCAAAATTGGCCAAATGGAAAAGGAAGTCCAAAAGATTACTGAAGAAAATACTTCCTTAAAAATTGGAATAGAGCAATTGGAGGCTAGTGACTTTATGAGAAATCAAGACACTGTAAAACAAATCCAAAAGAATGAAAAATTAGAAAACAATGTGAAATATCTCATTGGAAAAACAACTGACCTGGAAAATAGATCCAGGAGAGAGAATTTGAAAATTGTTGGACTATCTGAAAGCCATGATCAAAAAAAGAGCCTAGACATCATCTTTCAAGAAATTATCAAGGAAAACTGCCCTGATATTTTAGAACCAGAGGGCAAAATAGAAATTGAAAGAATCCACTGATCTCCTCCTGAAAGAGATCCCCAAAGGAAAACTCCTAGGAATGTTGTAGCCAAATTCCAAGGTTCCCAGGTCAAGGAAAAAATATTACAAGCAGCCAGAAAGAAGCAATTCAAGTATTGTGAAAACACAATCGGGATAACACAAGATTTAGCAGCTTCTACATTAAGGGACCTCAGGGCATGGAATATAATATTCTGGAGGGCAAAGGAGATAGGATTACAACCAAGAATCACCTACCCAGCAAGACTGAGTATAATCCTTCAGGGGAAAAAAATGGTCATTCAGTGGAATAGAGGACTTTCAATCATTCTTGATGAAAAGACCAGAGCTGAATAGAAAATTTGACTTTCCAATACAAGACTCAAGTGGAACATGAAGAGGTAAACAGGAAAGAGAAATCGTAAGAGACTTATTAAGGTTGAATTGTTTACATTCTTGCATGGAAAGATGATATTTGTAACTCATGAGACCTTTGTCAGTATTAGGGTAGTTGGAGGGGAAAAATTATATGTATGCATATATAGATAGGTAGATAGATAGATAGATAGATAGATAGATAGATAGATAGATAGATAGATAGATAGATAGA
>NW_020954713.1:3806014-3855007 GCF_900497805.2 Vombatus ursinus | reverse complement strand
AGATAGATAGATAGATAGATAGATAGATAGATAGATAGATAGATAGAGGGCACAGGGTGAGTTGAAGATGAAGGGGTCATATCTGGAGAATAAAATTAAGGGGTGAGAGAGGATTATACTAGGAGAAGGAGAAAGGGAGAGGTAGAATGGGGTAAATTATCTCACAAAAAAACATAAAAGGCTCTTACAGTGGAGGGGAAATGGGGGAAGATGAGAGGGAATGAGTGAATCTTATTCTCATAAGATTTGGCTTAAGGAGGGAATAACATACACACTCAATTGGGTATGGAAATCTGTCTTACCCTACAGGAAAATGGGGGGGGAGGGGACAAGAGAGTAGGGGGAGGATAGAGAGGAGGGCAGATTGGGAAAGGGAGTAATCAGAAGCAAATATTTCTGAGGAGGGACAGGGTCAAAAGAAAGAACAGAACAAATGGTGGGGCAGGATAGGATTAAGGGAAATAGAGTTAATTTTTCACAGCATGTCTACCATGGAAGTGTTTTGCATAACTGCACGTGTATAACCTATATTGAGTTGCTTGCCTTGTCAATGAGGGTGGGTGGGGAGGGAGGAAGGGAGAAAATTTGGAACCCAAAGTTTTAAAAACACATGTTTAAAAAAAAGTTTTCACATGCAACTGGGAAATAAGAAATGCAGGAAATGGGGTACAGAAATCTATTCTGCCCCACAGGAAAATAGAAGGGGAAGGGGATAAGAGAAGGAGGGGAGAGATAGAAGGAAAGGCAGACTAAGGGAAGGGGTATTCAGAATGCATGCCATCTTGGGGTGGGGGGAAGGGTGAGATGGTGTGAAAATTTGGAACTCAAAATCTTATGGAAGTAAATGTTGAAAACTAAAAATAAATAAATTTATTAAAGACCTTAGCTTGAAAAGGTCAAGGTCCCCCCACTCCTACCTGCATCACATGCTCAGGCCAATTTGTCTTGGTAGTCACTACCCCACATGAGGAAAAGGGCTATGGGCCAGACTACTTATCAGCTAGCAATCAGTAGCAGGCTATGATGGTGTCCTGTTTTTGGTGTTACTGCCCAAGTAACTGGGGCTTTCTTGATCAATCTCCCAGCCTGACCCCTCCTTAGGCCCAGTCTCAATCTTGTATCTGGGGCACAAGCTTCTTCTATCCCTCCCTTCTTCCCTTCCATATTTATCAGGCTCTCTGTAAGGGCTGTCTTAATGACCAACAAGGTCCCCTACTGCACCCTGGGCCATCTCCAGTTGTCCTGATCCATATCTGGCCACTGGGCCCAGATGGCTCCGGAGAAGAGAGTGAAGCTGGTGACTTTGCACAGCCTTCTCTCTCTTAAATCCACATTACTTGTATGTCATGGCATCACCTTGGCGATCACCATCACATGGTGACCAACCAGAAGCTAACAGGGTGAGTGGCCCCAAGGTCCTCTGGGTTGGGACACCAGTGATGTGAGGGTATGAGTTCAATAGACAATCTGTGATGAGGAGGTGAGAACTCCCAGGGCTGTAGGAAATGTCTGGTCTAAGGGGAGGAGAAGGGATGGAGTCAACCAGCTCCACTCCAGTCTAAATCAATCCAACAAGCATTTCTTGTGTACCCACTATGCATGCGCCAGGCACTATGCCAGGTGTTGATGATAAAAGACTAGTTCTTCCCCTCAAGGAGCATATATTCTATATTGGGAAAAACTTCTCAGGTATTCCCCACCTGCTGGGCCCTACACCATTTTCTTCCTGCCCCTCTCTCCCACTGACCAGGAAACCTCTTCCAAAAATGCTCATCAACCTTACACATCCACATTGACTTTGCACCTATGGCAGAGCTGAAGCCCACACCCACTGTGGGCTTTCCTCTCCCCAGATATTTTAAGCCACAAAATCACTGAATGCCAAAAGGTACCTTGAAGATTAAAAACCATTTCGTATAAACCATCTATTTGCTGGTAGGAAAGTCGAATCCCAGAGATATGAGATAAGAAGTCCAAGGTCACACAGCTAGTAAGAAGCATTGCTGGAACTTGGGGTCTTCAGACTCCATATCTAATGTTCTTTCTATCCAGCCTTCTTCAGTGGCTACTTAGGCCAGCCTAGAACTATAAATAGGGTGTGATGATCAGTGCTTTGCCTGAGGGCACCAAAATTTAGTGTTTTTGTTAAGTGGCTTACGCAGGGTCACACAACTAACAAATGTCAAGTGTCTGAGGCTGGATTTGAACTCAGGTTCTTCTGACTCCAGGGCCTGTACTCTATCCACTGTGCCACCTAGCTGCACCCAGAATTTAGTGTTTTGACAAATAACTCTGTCAGCAAATGGAAACAATTGAGTTTGGCACCTGGTGAGCCCAAATAATGTGAGTCTCCTCCACTGATGATTTCTTCCTTCACCTGGCTTCTTACTTCCTCCCCTGGTGGTAATATTGTCAGGTTGTATGGTCCTCACCATAGGGACTTAAGGTCTAAGGTATCTCTCTCTCTTCTTCTCCTCCCAAGTGAATTTGTCTTAAAATTGAATTATGGGTGCCTTTTCTTCTGCTTGCCCTAGATTGGTGCATTGGGCACCACTAGTTATATCTTCAATCTAGCCATTTTATTTGGGAGAACCCAAGTGGCAATACCTAGGGGTTACCTATTCAAAGGAACCCTAGCCTAGCCCAAGGTGTGGTGCCAGCTTTTCTAAAGAAGGGGCTAAGCTCTCCATGGCAGCTGCATGAAAGCCAGGGTCTCATAGTTGGCATTAGTTTTACCAGGCACAGCTTGCTAAGCAGATGGGGAAAAGTAGGTAGCAGAAAACCGACACTTGAATCTGTTGGACCTGGGTGGGAAAGGGAGTGAATATTAAAGTTCTGGCCAATGAGGGGCTTGAAAGTGCCTCTGAAGAAGACAGAACTTAGCAAGAAGCCTTCCTGGGATGGAAAAGGCTGTATTGGAGGAGTGCAAAGAGCTTTTAGTTCTGACCCTGCCACATCCACCCTGAAAGGTCATGGGCTCATAGATACATAGATATAGGCTCAGAGACTTCAGAGTCCATCTATACTAACTTCCTTTATTGTATATATGAGGAAACTGAGACCCAGGGAGGTGAAGACCCAAGGTCACAGGTAGTATGCTTAAGTTACAAGTTTTGAATCTTTATCAATCAATCAATCCACAAGCATTTTATTAAGTGCCTTCTATGTACCAAGCACTAGGGATACAAGTACAAAGAATGAAACAATCCTTGATAACAAGGAGTTTACAGTCTATTCGGAGATAAAATGTGTGTATGTAAATATGGAATAAATATTAAAAATATAAAGTAGTTAGAGAGGTAGGAATCTAGCAATTGTGTGGGAGAGATCAGTTAAGTCTTTATGCTGAAGGTATTGCTGGAGTTTCACCTTGAAGGAAAAGGATGAAGGAATTCCATGAAGTGGAGGTGAGGAAGTCATGGAGGATGTCTAGGCCAAAGGCTTGGAGATGGGAGATGGAGTACTATGTGAATAACAGAGAAGAATGTAGCATAGAGAGTAATGAAGAATGAGGTTGGTAAGATAGTTTGGGATCAGGTTATAAAGAGCATTAAAAGCCAAAGGAGATTCTATGAGTCTATATCCAGTGCTCTTAACACAGTAACAATGGCTCCCTGTTGATTTTAGGGTGAACTCTAAGAATGCACTAACCTTAGTCTGACCTTTAAAGACTTCCACTATTTGGCTTGCACTTACATAGAGGTGGGTAGGTGGTGCCATGGTGCACAGAGAATTGGACCTGGAGTCAGAAGATCTGAGTTCAAATCCAACCTCACACACTTACTGGTTATGTGACCCTGGGCAAATCAACCTCTTTCTGCCTCAGTTTTCTTGTCTGTGAAATGGAGGTAATAATAACATCTATCTCTCAGGGTTCTTGTGAGAATCAAATGAACCCATACTTGTTAAGTGCTTTGCCAACTTTATAGAACTACATAAATAAATATCATTATTATTATTATTACTTTTCCAATTTTATTTCATATGATTCCCCTTTATGTACTATCTATTCAGGTCAAAATGGCCTGCCAGTTATTACTCTTACACAAAGTTCCATTTCCCAACTTCATGTCTTTTCACTGGTTGTCACTTGTAGTTTGGAAGGTGCTCTTTCCTGACCTGAAAATGCTTATTTTCTTTAAATGCATAGCTTGGGTGCTATTTTCAACAGGAAACCTTTCCAGGTCTGTCCTGATGTTGGCACTGTCTCTCTCTGGAAATTACTATGTATATTCTAGTAACTCTTCCACTCCACTCCATTTCAGTAGAATGTAACTTAATAACTATTTAACAACAACAGCAATAGCAATAATAATAATCCCTGGCATTTCTATAGTGCCCTAAGGTTTGCAAAGAACTTTCCATGTATTAACTCATTGAATCCTCACAACCACCAAGTGCAGTAGATGCTATTATTATTCTCATTTTTACAGGTGGGCAAACTGAGATTTTGAGTGACTTGGCCAGTGTCTGAAGCAAACACTGAAGCAGTATTTGAAGTCTGGTCTTCCTCTCTCTAATCAATGTTTGTTAAATTGATCTCTCCTGTCTGACTCCACCCACCTTCCCTGGCTCTCCTTCTGAAAAGAATGGTGGAGGAGGTACAAAATACAAGCTTTCACCCAACTCACAATTATGCCTCAAGCTGGGTCTGGGCAGGAGCTCAACTGAGAAACAAGGGAGTGATTTCATACAGGGCAAAATTAGAGATTCTGACAAGCTCCCTGTTCTTCCTAAGCACGTAGAATGATGCTATACCAGACACCTCCTGGGGATCCGGCTGCCTGAACAGAATATGTGGCGGGAGAAAACTAGCTTTGGCTAAAAGAATTGTGCACTGTTGTCCTGCCTCTCCTATGTGATATGATGTGGCCCTTCCCTGAGTGGGACCCAAGCCTGTGCTACCTCTGTTCTAGTGAACAATCAATCAGCAAATATTATGTCAGGTGCTTTGCTAAGCAAGAAGGGTAAAAAGACAAAAAAGATAAAATGGTCCCTTGCCCTCAATGTGCTTACATTCTAACCAGGGCAACAATGAGTTCATATACAGAATATGAACACAGAGTAGTTTGGGGAAGGGAGAGCATTGGCACTGGGGGGATGTAAAAAAAGGCTTTGGATGTAAGGTGTTATTCGAGCTGAATCTTGAAGGAAACCAAGGATTCTCAGAGATAGAAGTGAGGAGGAATCTCAAATGAGATAGAGAAAGCACTTCTCATGTGTCTGGCACTCTCACTATCATCTTTACTACCTCAAGATGTTGTGGCATCTAAGATGAGCTGAGATTCGCTAGCAGGTGATAGCATACCATATGAGCCTCATACCATGCTATATACGGTCCGTATGAAGCAATGAATTATCAGCCTGCAAAAGTGAAGATTGGCCAAGATTGGGGGGAAGGAAGAAGGGGGACACCATAGCTCTATTCAAGCACTTTAACAGCTCTGTGGAAGCCAGATTAGACTTGTTGTGCTATTCCCCACAGGGCAGAAATAGAAGGGATGGATGAAAGTTGGAAGGAACTGAATTTGGGGTTTAATATAAAGAAAAACTTCCCAGTAATTATAGCTGACTAAAAATGGAATGGGCTGCTTTGAAATGTAGTGGTTTTATTAAATTTATTAATTTATTAAATTACTATAAAGGGTATATGAAGAAAGACACTATCTACATCTAGAGAAAGAACTGATAAATCAAAGTATGTATGGAATAATTTAACATATATGTGTGTATACATATATATACATATATATGCTTATTTGTGTCTAATGGTAGCTGTCTCTTGGGTGAGGTAGGGAAGAGGGAAGAAAAAAATAAATTTACATGATTATTTTGTTGTATTTTTGAAAGGAATAGCAAGTTGTGCATAGTAGATTTGCAGTTTCATGTGCAATCATCTTTTTTATTGTGCTGTGTTATGGAAATGTTTGTTTTATTCCATAAATTAAAAATAAAATTTAATAATAAAAAAGAAAGGTAGTGGTTTCCCCCCTCCTTGGAAGTCTTCAAAGAAAGGCTGGATGGCCATTTGTGGGATATGGTATGAAGGATATTCTTGTTCAGTTAGATTGTAGTAGATGGACTCTGGGGTCCATCCTCCACTCTGAGATTCTGTGATTCTCATGATACCATATGAAGAGCACTGCTAAATAAGGCAGGAGCCAGAGGAGAGTTAATAATTCTTCCAGCTTATCCTGATTAGCTGGGGATCATCTCCTTACAGGTGTGGCCAGGCTGCAAATGAGAAGAATCATCCTTATGTAGCCTTGGAGTGACAATCTGTCCTGGGGCCAGAGCTGCCCCAGAGGTCCCCCAGAGCTATCCCCAGCAGCTTGTAGCCAAGGAGATCTGTACCAGGGCATCCACCTGAGGAGCCCTCAGCAGCATTCTAGCATGATCTGGGGTCTGTCTGATGTTCTATTCCAGTTTGTATATACTGACTCTGGTTCATGTCAATTCAAGTGGTCAGCTGTCACTACTCAAGGATTAGGAAGTATCGTAGGTTGGTGAGGTTCATTTTATAATGGGAATCATTTATTATTGAACAAGTGTTCAACAAACACTATAAAATCCATTAATACTTTTTATACGCTTTATCCCAACTGAAAAATGATGCGTTCCACCTTTCTAGGCAGACATTTTACAAAGGGGATGAAAGAACTAAATGAATATTATTTCTGGGTTGACACCATATATTGACTGGAAAACCTAATGGTCAAAGCACATGGCACAGAGATATTCTGATCCATCTGGTTAGCACCTCTGAGAGTCCCCGGACTTTTCTGGGCCAGGTGAAAGCAAAAAGTAACTCTTTGAGGGCAGTTAGAAAGATACTACACTGGCACAGCATAGCTGCCAAGTTGATCTTTTTTTTTTTTTTTTAGGCAATCAGGATGAAGTGACTTGCCCAAGGTCACACAGCTAGTGAGTGTCAAGTGTTTGATCTGAGGCTGGATTTGAACTCAGGTCCTCCTGACTTCAGGGCCGGTGCTCTATCTTCTGCACCACCTAGCTGCCCCCAAGTCGATCTTCTTAAAGCATGATTCTGACCATGTCATTCTGCTACTTAAGAAGCTTCAGTGGCTCCCTATTAAATCTAGGATAATATTCAAACTCCTCTGTTTAATACTTAAAGCCCTTTACAATATGGCTTTAACCTATCTTTTCAGATTTCTTTCACATTCTTCCTTCTCATATAGACTACATCCTAGCCACTGACCTAATTATTGTTGCCTGTATGAAGTATCCATCATCTTTCACCCTTATGCCTTTGCATATACTATCTCCCTGCTTGCAATGCTTTCTCTCCTCACCTCTACCTCTTAGAATTTCTAGATCCCTTCAAAACTCAGGTGCCAACTCCTACATGAGACCATTCTGGATCATCCTTAGTAGCTGGTGTTTTCCTCCCCTCCCCTCCAAAAATTCTGTATTTTATACATATTTTGTGTTTAATCATCAATGTACAGGTTATATCCTATCCTCATGCATAATGTACTCTCCTTAGGGGTAAAGAGTTTTCTTTTCATTTTTACATAGTTAGTGCCTAGCATAGAGTTTTGAACATTGTAGGCATATAATAAATCCTAGTGGACTGGAATGAAATAAAACTGAGTGGAACAGAATGGAATTAATAAAATAGGATGTGGGATGGGGTGGGATGGGATGGGATGAGGTGGAATGGATGGAATGGGATAGGATAGGATGGAATGGAATTGAAAAGTTAAATTTGAGCTAAGTTTAGATTAAAATATCAGGACACTTTCACACTTGCCCTTTTGGCCTCCTCTCCATTTAGCCTCTTCTCCATCATCTGGTTGGTAAAATAGGGGGAAGGACACGCTGGATTTAGAATCAGAAGACATTGATTCAAATATTAGCTCTGCTACTTACTATCTACATAAGCTTGGGAAAATCACAATTTTACTAAGCCCCATTTTGCTCATTGGTAGAATGAGGAGCTTAGACTGTATGAACTTTGAACTCCTTTTCAATTCTAAATCCTCTGAGCCTGGAAATCCTACAAACTGATTTGGCATAAGTTGGTTCCCTCCTGTGAACATTTGAAAGCTTTTTCATTCCATTGTCTCCTAAAGAAAAATGGAGAAAGCTGAAGGAGCAAAACAGTTGTGTCAGACACTTAATTTTTTTAAGCGTTGCAGGGAAAAACCAAGCCTAAAACAAAATATGGTCTCATTTTCTTTGTGGTTATATCATTAGATGGATCAGTACAAAAGGCTATTTGATATATTTGCTAGTCCTGGAAAACTCTTTCCAAGCTATGTTGAAGAGTTTGCCCCCGTCCCTCTAGATATGCATGGGAGTAGCATTTCCAGCACCATGGCCAACACCAGAACATTATTTATTCCTGAAATTCCATTTGATCAAGATGGGATTTAACAAATGGCACTAAGTGGCTACTAAAAGAATGATTAAGGTCCCTGACCCAAGCAGGGGTGTGCTACAACTCCATAACAGCCGGCTTGCATTCCTTCTTTCCACCCAATTTGGGTGAGTTGGAGGATTCTTCAGAATGTACCTCAGCTGGGGATTTCACAAAAATCACAAAATTTTAGAAATGGAAGAGACCTCCATGTCCAGCTAGTCAAACTCAGACTAAAATAAAAAGAAATGCCTACTAAAATATGACCTGCAAGTGGCCTCCATTTGAAGACTTTCAATGAGTGGGGACCTACTACCTTCCCATGCAGCCTATTATACCTTGGATGGCTTTATTGGTTGGGAAGTTGGATTTTTTCAGCAACTGATCCTAAATTTACCTCTTTTCTACTTACATTCATTGCTTCTCTATTCAAACAGAACAAATCTATTCCTTTTTTTCATATGATAATACTTCAAATACTTGAACATAACTGTTATGATGCTCCAGAGTCTTCTTTTATCTGGGATAAACATCTCCAGTTTTTTTTTCAACTAGTTTTTGTGAGAAATGTACCCAAGCCCCATACATTTGTATGTAAGTGCATTCAAATGTACTCGCCATTTTCCCTGCACTCTTCTGAACAGACTTATCAATGTCTTTCCTAAACTGTGGCACCCAGAACTGAACACAATGTTCCATATGTGGTCTGAGTGTAGGCCTAATACTAATTTATTCCTGAAAGCCATCTCCTCCTCACCAACCAACAACCCAGTTTCCATATGCATGCTTTTCTCCTCTCCCCTACTCTCCCACTCTATTATGCCAATCTGGTACCATGAATCACAATCAAATCAATTGCCTTGTTTCTGCTGTGTCAATCTACTTTCCTGTGGCCCCACTCATCACCCCTGTATCTTTCTGAACTGAAGTCCCTGGCCACCACTTCCACTGGTATATTGTCACCTCCATTAATAAGCTCCTTGAGGGAAGGAACTCTATTTGCTTTTGTAATTTTATCTACAGTGCTTAGCATAGTTTGTGGTGTAAAGTAAGTGCTTAATAAATGCTTTTTCATTTATTTGCTTTGGGGAGGAGCTACATCTCTCTGCTTACTCATATTAGCATCCTATACACTAAAATCCCCAGTCTTTTTTCAAAGTGCTGTCTAATCATGCATTCTCCATCTCAGTGTTAGTGATATTGATTTTTGAACCCAAGGATGAGACTTTACATTTATCCCTACACTATTTCATCAGATTAGATGTAGCCCAATAGTCTAGCCTGTTAAGGTCATTTTTGTATCTTTATTCTGTTATCCAATGGGTAACCTATCCTCAGTTTTGTGTCTTTGTGTCATTTGTAAATTTGATAAGCATCCCATCTTTGATTTTTTTCAAGTCATTGTCTTTTTAAAAAAAAGTTAAATAATAGAGGGGCAATCACAGATTCCTGGGGAGCTCCATGAGAGAACTTCTGCTGACTTGACATTAGGCTATTAATGACTACTTTTTGAGTCCATTCATTCATCTCTTCCATCTTCATCAACCTAATTGTATTATTTCCTAGCCCACAATCCTCCCTATTTATACAAGAATAGTATGAGATACTTTTCCATCAGCTTACTAAATTATTAGATCAAGGAATTCTGTGGAAAAAAGGAAGTAAGATCAGTCAGGAATGACCCATTCTTGAAATCATGCTGGTTCTTTGTAATCATGGCTTCTTTTCCCAGATATTCATTCACTACCTCTTTAATGATCTTATAAAAAATTTCCCAGGAGGCAAATTAAAGCTCACAAGGCTATAGATTGCATGCTGTTCTACTCCCCACCCCATTTTTAAGGAAAATTGAGACATTTTCCCTCTGCCATTCTTGTGGTGCATTTCACATTCTCCATGATCTTTCTGATACCACTGTCAGTGAATCATTAATCACATCCACTAGTTCTTTCAATAACCAAGGATGTAGTTCATCTGCACCAGGTGATTTGAATTAATCGAGGATAACTATGTTCCTTACTTATCTTGACTATCAATTCATCATTAGCCATTTTTGTTCTATCATTTCCCATGCAAAGGTCATTTTCCTTGGCAGAGAAAAGGGAATCAAAATGAGAAGTGAGTAACTCTACGTCTTCCCTGTTCTCAGTTATCACCGTCCCATCCACCTCAGGCACTGATACTATCCCCTCTTTGATCCTCCTCTTTTGCATTTATAGTCACTTGTACAAAAAGAGGCATAGATGGTTCTGAAATTATAAATATACCCCTTTTTACCCTAGTTCAACATCATGGGGACAACCCTATCCCAGCCCAGTAGTGACCTCTAGTCGATAGCTTGAATAAGCTCCTTAATAAGGGAGCTAGGTGGCACAGAGGATAGAGTGCCAGGCAGGGAGTCGGGAAGATGAGTCTTCCTGAGTTCAAATCTGGCTTCAGACACTTACTAGCTATCTGACCCTGGGCAAGTCACTTCACCCTGTTTGCCTCAGTTTCCTCATCTCTCAAATGAGCTGGAGAAGGAAATGGTAAATCACTACAATATCTTTGCCAAGAAAAGCCCAAATGGGGTCATGAAGAGTCAGACATGACTGAAACAACCGAACAACAAAGCTCTTTAACACACTGTTTTGACTTTAGTTCTCCTTTACTTAAGAAACGTCGATGGTTTCCCGTTGCCTACGGTGTAAGCATAAATTCCCGATCTAATATTCCAGGTCTTTGAAAATTTGGCTTCAGTTTACCTTTCTGGCTGTATCCCATATTGCTTCCTTTATTTGCACTAAATTACAGCAAACTGGACTACTCTATCCCTCATTCTTCTCCTATCCTCTCCCAACTCTAATTCTTTGGTCATGCTATTTCCTGTACTTGGAAGGAATTTGCCCTACACAATATATCTTTGTTGAAGTTTCTCCCTACTTTCAAAGCCTAACTCAGGGGCCACCTCCTTCATGAAGCCTTCCATGATTCTTTGAGGTAAAAATGATCTTTGAAATTTCCTATGGCACATTTCCTTAATGTCTCCATTGTACTTATTTAATTCTGTCTTGCATCATGGTTATTATTGTACTTCTCCTTCACCTCATAAGATTGCTCTCTCGTTTCAATTCTATCTTTTTATCTGCAGAGTCTATATGTTTGTCAGCAAAGTGGTGCAGTGGATAAAGCACTGAACCTGGAATCAGATAGATGTGAGTTCCAGTCCAGTCTCAGACACTAGCTGTGTAACCCTGGACAAGTCATTTAATCTCAGTTTCTCTATATGTGAAATGGGGTTGAAAATAGCACTCATCTTCCAGGGCTGTTGTGACTTTCAAATGAGATAGTAATTGTAAAGTACTTAGCCGAAGCATAAAATATTATTGTTGTTCTTACCATTGTTGTTGTTGTTATTGAATTGTTCCCATTCCTTGGCTGAGATCACAAAATTCAAGAGTGCTCCGGCAGCCTGGAAGGGACCTTAGAGACCATCTAAGGCAAAACCTTTCTCCTCCTCTCACCCATTTTACAGATGAGAAAGCTGAAGCCTAAAGAAGAAGAGTGATTTGGTTAGAATCACATAGTAAATTAATGGGAGGGCCTGACTTAGTCCTTAGGTTTCTAACTACCAACCCAGGGCTCTCTTCAGCAGGTCAAATTGTGGTCCGGGCTTTTCAGTATGTCATCTTCTTCCTCTAAATCATGCCAGTAGGACAGAAAGGAACTTATAAATCATGTACTGCAACCCCCTCATGTTACAGATGAGAAAATTGAGTACCAGAGTCAGACAATGTACATTTATTAAACGTCTGTTATGTGCCAGGCATGGTGCTAAATAAACTCTGGGAATAAAAAGAAAGGTAAAAGACAAATCCCTGCTCTCAAGGAAGTGACTTGCTCAAGGTTGTATAGCTTACAAGTAACCAAGTCGAGATTCAAACTTAAATCTTCAAAGCCCAAATCTGGGTCACTTTCCACTATTTCACATTATCTGTGTAGTTATGAATTGGGGATAAATTAAAAAAAATTAAATCATGCATCTACAATGAAGAAGAAAAAAGACTGTTAGCTGGAAAAGGACAGAGATCAGGAAAGGCTTTGTGGAGGAAATGGCAACCTGAGATGAACCTGTAGGGAAGTGAAGGATCCTGAGAGGCAAAGAGGAGGAGGGCATGCATTGCAGGCATGGGGGATAACTTAGACAAATGCAGAGGTATGACCTTCTATATTGAGTTCACAGGAGAGTTAGTGGTCCAGTTCCTCTGGAATGAAGATGGTACATAGTAGAATAATTGTCAGTTTTGAGAAAAATCAGCATGGTTTTGTCAGGCTCCAATGACAGGGTGACCAAAATCAGAGCATCCCTCTCAGGAAGCCCCCAGAGGAAGAGAGCAGGGCTTTGAGAATTCCCTAGTAAGTCTGTGATGCATGCCACAAGTACTGTAATCTATTAAAAGAAAGTATGGAGAACGAATGCTTCCACCTTACCATTCAAGGCCTCATAGATTAAAGGAGTGTCTCAACACCATTTTATCTTTGGGAACTATATCTCTCATAAGCCTGTGTTGAGTTCAGTCTGAGTGTGCCTAGGTTGAAAAGAGCATAGGATCCTCACTAGAATGAGACATACATAGGCTGGATACTGGAGGTGGGAGAGGGGGAGAAGAGAGGAGGCCTAGTGCTAAAGCTCCATGGGCGGCATGAGAAGGACATTTTCCCACCTAATGTTCCAGACAGAAATGAGCA
The DNA here is from genome assembly GCF_900497805.2 of Vombatus ursinus. Classification (NCBI taxonomy): domain Eukaryota; kingdom Metazoa; phylum Chordata; class Mammalia; order Diprotodontia; family Vombatidae; genus Vombatus; species Vombatus ursinus. The sequence continues at coordinate 3,841,896 of NW_020954713.1, read as the reverse complement.
AGACTTTCTCCAATGCTTCTCTGAGCTGGGAGAAGCCATGAAGATTCCACCAGTCTCCCTACATTTTGGAAGCCATTTTAAACCAGTCAAAAGAATAAAAGGACAAATTAATAAAACAAGGAAAGACAGGGAAAGATAGTCTGAGTTTGGCACCCCCAGCTAGTCAATCTTTCCTCAATGTGGCCCCATAAATGACCCCAGATGCCTTTCCTACATAGCCGCAGCCTCATCCGGGAGCATAGGCCCTCCCAATTTCTCCAGGGACTGGATCCATGGGGAGAACAAAGGCTGACATAAGAAGAAGGCAGGACAAATTGCTTTTCAAACAGCATTTCTTTGAGGCTACAGATTCAAGCCCCATCAAAGGTCTCCACTAAAGAAATGTGTCTATTTCCATTTGGCTTTTAACAAATTCTCCTTTGTAAGGGAGGCTTTCTCAGAATGTTGAAATCATTGTTCCTTTCTCTGCTGATTATCATTTTCTCAAGAATTCTCAGAGCAAAGTTCATCCTTCTAATAAGCCCTGTACTCAATGAAAGGGAAGGGTGGGAGCAGGAGAGGGATATTAATTCACTGTTTGGTTTCCAAATTTCAGATTAAGATGCCTGGGTTTACAAAAGGTGATGTTCTTAGTCATCTTCTCATCTAACTTAGCTATACTCTAGTGAAGGGACCTTGCAAATTAGTGCACAACAGGACAAATGATGATGATAATGATGAGGAGGGTAAGGAGGAGTAGGATAATGATGATGATAAAGTTATATGGTTGGATTTGTTACAAGGGATAGAAAATGTTTTATCTCTAAGCAGAGCCCACGAATCAGCTAAGATCCAAGAATGGAATCAAAAGGTCTGCCATGGGCAATATCCGCATGAACTCAATCAACAATGTGTCAATAAAGCCTTGAACGAGTCACGCAAATTTGTTTATGGAAACAAAGGAGATTATGATAGTGATTCAAGACCAAGTCATGGCCACTAGAAAGGTTGTTCTTAGAGAATCCAGACTTACTGATAATAGCTAGTACTTATATAGCTCTTAAAGGTTTGCAAAACTCTTTATGAACGTTATCTCATTTGATCCTCACAAAAACCCTGAAAGGTGGGTGCTATTATTATCCCTCTTTTGTAGATGAAGAAATTGAGCCAGACAAAGGTTGTGACTTACCCAGGGTCACACAACCAGCACACATCTGAAGCTGGATGTGAACTCAGAAAGATGTGATTGAGTGTCTAGGATTTTGCATTGGAAGCTTGATATCTTTTATAACTAACAGATTAAAAAAATCTCCTTACTACAACTAAGCACCCCCCAAAAAAATCCTTGCAAATTCAACAAATAAACTGTACTGGAATTAGAGAATCTTTACCAAAAAAATTTTGCAGCTAGGCATGATGACACATGCCTGTAATTCTTGCTTTGGAGGAGGTTGAGGTTGGTGAATCTTCTGAATTCAGGAGTTTTGTGCTTCAGTAAGCCAAGTCAGTTGTGCATCCTCACTGTATAGCATTAATTATGTAAACCCCTGGGAATGGGGTTGGGGGTGGGGTGGGGAGGCAACCAGATTGCCCAAGGAGGAGCAAACTGCTCCAATTTGGAAAATGGAGCTGGTCAAAGCTCCCATGACTATCAGAGCAGGACCAGGTCTATGAGTAGCCCCTGTACTTCCATCTTGAGGAGAGATATGGAGACCCAGTCTTTACATTGTGCATGTATAAATTTATATTTTAAGAATAATGTATTTAATGGATGTCACCACACATATTACGAGTACTTTTTGTGTCCCTAGCACTTAACATAGTATTTGGCACAAAAGAAGCACGTAATAAATTATTCCCCCTGCCCCATTCATTCATTATTTTCTTTTGAATACTTATAAGCTTCAGACTACCTGGAATGAAAGACTTTTAAGCTTAAAACTTCACTAAGATTCTTGGGCTACCCCGTATAGAGACCCAAAGTCATGTGGGAACAGAATGTGGTACATGTCATCCCCATTATCCTACTACAAAGATGCTTGCAGAGAACCTGCAGAAGGAAAGTTTACCACCTTAAAGCTCTTATTCAACCACAAAATTATATTATTTTATTCACCTGTGTGATAATCTGAAGAATGCTGAATAGAAAACAATAATAGTAAGAAAGCAACTTTTCCTTGGACCATTTCTATCAGAACTCCATTAAAAATATGTAAATACCAAAATAATAAGAAGTATGACGATAATAATTGTTATCTCATACTCACAGTGCTTTAAGATTTGTGATGTGCTTTTCCACAACAACTCCAGGAAGTAGGTAGTATAAACATGATTGTCTCCATTTTATAGATAAGGAAACTGAGTCTCTGAGAGGTGAACTGAATTGATCAAGATCATACAGCCAATAAGTATTGCTACTATCTCATACCGTCACTACTTGTCTTTACTACTCTTTGTCTAGGTAACAGCTCCCAAAGTTTCACTGCTCATCAAGGGGAAAACAGGACCCATGACTGACAGATGTGAAGTCAGAAGTGTGAGATTTAAATATTAGCTCCAGTGCTTATTGGATGGCCTTGAGCTAATCACTTTATATTCTTCTGTTAAATGAGGGGGCTGGAAGAAATTACTTTTATGTCCCTTCCAGATCCAAATCTATAACCTCATAGTCTATCCAGTGACCATGATCTCAAGCTAGAAGCCACCAGTGCTATAGATCAAGTTAGGTGGTTATAGGTGGCTCAGAGCACAGGACAAGGCTACAATGGTAGGTGGGGGGGTTGACTCAGAGATGCTGTAAATGAACTTTGAAATATCAAAGAGAACAAGAATGGTGCAGAAGCACTGGAGCCAAGGAATTGCTGCCTCCGTTGTCAGAAATGTAAAGATGATTTCTGCTCAGGGATGGGTTGTACTGAGGCTGTGAGGTGGTACAGTGGATAGAGAACAGATCTAGAGTCAGGAAGACTCACCTTCCTGAGTTCAGATCTGGTTTCAGACCCTTAGTAATTGTGTGAACCTAGGCAAGTTACTTAACCCTGTGTGCCTCAGTCTCTTCCTCTGTAAAATAAGTTGGAGAAGGAAATGACGACCACTTTAGCATCTTTGCAAAGAAAACCTCAAATGGGGTCACAAAGAGTCAGGCATGACTGAAACGATTGAATGACAAAAAAATTGGCAGTACTAAAGGGACTCTAAGGTCTCTTCCAGTTCTCAAAGTCTATGATTCTTTGATTCTGCTATCAGAACCTTAATATCCTTGTCCATTAGCCCTACCTTGTAAGATTGTAATTGGGTAGCAGAATGCCAACCAAGGAGAGGGATAACATGGTGATGGGATCCCAGGGATGGGGCCTGGCAAGGAAGCACAGTGGGACTATACAGGCTGGCAGAGGACCGTGAAATGGTCAGATTGCAATCTCTTCAACTCACAGGGGCAGTAGTCTCTGGATTGCAGTATTTCATTGGGGAGAGAGAGAGAGAGAGAGAGAGAGAGAGAGAGAGAGAGAGAGAGAGAGAGAGAGAAAGTTAGGTAGATTAATGGATAGAATGTTGTACCTGAAATCAGGATGACCTAAGTCCAAATCCTGCCTCAAACACATATTAGCTATGTGCTAACCCTGTGCAAGTTACTTGGTATTTCTCAGCCTCGGTTTCCTTATATGTAAATAACTGTGATAATAGTCCCAACAACATCACAAGATTTTGTGAGGATAAAGTGAGATAACATGTGAAGCATTTTGCAAACCTTAAAGTGCTACATGATGCTAGTGATGATGATTAGGAGAACATTTATTGATTGCTTACTATGTGCCAGACACTGTGATAAATACTGAGGAGATAAAGAAAAACAAACAAGACAATCCCCACACTCAGGGAACTTACATTCTAATGGAGGAAGACAATATCTAAAAGGAGACTAGTTAAGAGGATGGAGGGAAGAAGGGAAGAACAGGGGCAAGATGCCTGGCTAGGAGGAAAAGTCCAGAGAATGAGTCAAGTAGGCAGTAAAGAGAGCATGGTTGGTACCTCTCCTGAAATGATGCTCCAGAGGAGGGTGTCAACACAAAAGAGAACAAGTGGGGCTCCAAGGCAAAAGCCAAAAAGCTTTAGGAATTTTGGGGGAGAGGGAGAACACTTTGAACTAGGAAAATCAGACAAGATTTCTCAGAGGAGACAGCTTGTGAATTGGGAGTGGAAGAAAAAGGAGAATTCTGAAATCTGGAAGTGAGGAGACAGAGGCATAGTGAAGTGATTTTGTGGATTTGCAGAGACAAGAGACCCAGTCTGGGCCGGCTGCAGCACCAGTTCAATCTGCAGCAAATTGTAGGAGATGAAGTGACTGATTGTTCCTTATCAGAGGCAAAGCAAAACTAATACAAACACTGTAAAACCTTGCATTGCATGACATTTGGCAAAGGTTCACTGGCAGCTCTGCTTTCATTGCCAAGGTGTGACAAGTGCTAGCCTCCAAATTCAGCCTTCAGGTGCTGGCCATGGTGCTAGCTGGGGAATACTTCAATTCTGCCTGCCCACTCGGTGCAGAAGCTATAATTAAGGCTAGTTAGTGCTGTTTAACTTTCACATAATCACAAGGAATTATCTTTGTGCTGGAAAAAAGGCTCTTTTGGAGAAAATGGTATTTAAGATGAGCTTAAAGAAAAACAAACATTTTGATGTCTTTGTAGTTTTACACAGGAAACATTCCTCAATATATTCCCTATTAAATCCTGCCTTTCAACAAGAATAGAAACCCAGATGATGAGAGAGGAAATTTGGCTGACATTGTATGCCCCATTCTGTACCAGCAGTCCTCCCCACCTCTCTTGAAAGGAGGGAAGTGTATTCATAACCTGTTCTCTGGGACCAAGGCTGGTCAATGGAATCTTCATTTGACTGTTTTTAGTTTTGCTTTTATTTATATTACTATAGTCATCATATATTGTTCTCTTGGTCCTGTTCTCAGACAGGTCAACTAATCTCTCTGGGCCTGTTTTCTCCTCCATAAAAATGAAGAAATTGGACAAGATGACCCCTGAAGTTGCTTCTAGAACTAGATTTATGATCCTGAGTCTTATCATGTCTCAAAGGAGAGCTTCTAAGTCCACTAAATTGGGGCAGCTACGCGCAGTGGATAGAGCACCGACCCTGAAGTCAGGAGGACCTGAGTTCAAATCCAGCCTCAGACCAAACACTTGACACTTACTAGCTGTGTGACCCTGAGCAAGTCACTTAATCCCAATTGCCTGGCCAAAAAAAAGCAAAAAAAAACTAAGTCCACTAAATTACATTAAGTGGCTCGGGGAAAGATGCATGATTTTCAGATTTCATTTTAATATAAGAAAAATTTCCTAGTCATCAGAGCCATCCCCATGTGGAACTCTCTTGGGAAGTAATGAGCTCCCTGTATAATAAATTTAGAGCTGGAACAGACATCTAATCCAACCCCCTGGAAGGGACCATCTGATGACACAAACTTCTTCATTTGACTGATGAGGAGACAAAGGCCCAGAGAAGTCATTTGTCCAATGATGTCCATGATGCCCACCCACATAGTAAGTAGCAGAACCAGATCCAGAGCTCTTCCTACTATACCACACTGCCTCCAGCATAAATTGCCTGACCACTCTCAAGAGGATTGTAGAAAGGATTTTTCTGCTGTTACAGGTTAGGCTATTTTATTTCTGGGAACCTTCCCAACTAGAAGATTCTAGGATATTATCAAAGCAATGCAAGGCCATAAACATTTATTAAGCACTTACTATGTGCCAAGCATTGTATTAAGTGCTGGGAATAGACATACTAGCAGAAAGACAGTCCTTGCCCTTAAGGAGCTAGCATTCTGATAGAGGAAGACCACACATTAGAGGAAAAGAGGAGACAAAGTTACCCAGAACATGGTAGGAAAATATCCATAGTGCAGTAAAGCTAAGAGAGAAATGTGACATAGTTGGCATGGGTACTTTACTTAAATAGAGTTTCTGGGAGTAACCCTTCAATCAGAGGGAGAGGTAGAAGAGGCAGAGAATTCTTCCAATGTGTGAATTCCAAAGCTAGAGTGAAATTTCCAGGTTGAAGAGGTTTCTAAGGTATCATGGAGAAAGTCCAGAATTGAGAGCCTTCTAGAGAGAAATTAATATTGTTAATTTAGCCCCACCCACTCATCCTTAGGCAGCTGAATAAGATGTCATTTGTAACCAAACCTAGTGAATAGGAATATAGCAGCCAAAGGAATGAATAAATAAATAAATAAATGACTAGGATATAGACATGCTGTATTCTACTTTGGTCGGACCATATCTGAAGTGTGTATGTGCACATACAAACGTATGCATTTGTGTCTACTGGTTGTGTTAACCTTAGTCAAATCACTTAATCACGGACAACTCTGGACAGCTCTCTTATTCCGTAAATTGCAGGGAAGACACTTATCTATAGTCTCTATCCCCTCTAAATAGACACATGACTTTGGGGCTATGCATCTGAGACCCATCCAAGACTGACCTTGCCCCCCCCAAATACTCCTAGAAGACCACTTATTAATGTAATTTTCACAACCCAGAGCAATGGCCAATCTAGATTGGAAGGAGATTTTTGAAGCCAGCCTATATCAGAAGGAATTTTTCCCTGGCCCTCCCTCTAGCCACGGTATCTGGACCATGGTGGGGGAGGGAGAGCTATAAAAGCAAGAAGGATTAACATGTTTTAAGAATGTGTCTCATAAAAAGCAGAGCTAAGATGAGAGCTGTTCTCTGCCTGTGCCCAGACTCCCAGCTGGGCTTGAATGGAGCTGGCCTAACCTTGGGGTGGGAGTGGATTGAGCTGAATCTGGGGCCCCAGCAGGAAAGGGAGAGAGCAGCAATGCTCATTGGAGAGCTGAGACAATGAAGAGAAAGCCTCCAGACAGCCTAACTCATCTCCTGTGCATGAAAAGCTTCAGAAGGAAGGGCCCTGGCAGAAACTGGAGAATTAATTAGAAAAACCAGCCCTCATCATGGGGGAAGGGTCAAGCAGGGGGTGGGTCTAGGTTTTCTGCTTTCCACCAGCAACCAACCTCCAGTTTAACCACAGTTTAAATTAAGAGGCTACTGATGGACTAATAACATCCCCCTGCAATACCAGTTTCAGGGTGAACAGTAAACTAACCACTCTGAGTGATGAACCTAATCCCCCCACCAAAGATAAGGCAAGTTTGAACTGTGAGCAATACAATGGTTTTCCCTTATACTGATTGGCCAGTTCAATTCCCCACTCTCCCATATACATACCCAGCTGTCTGAGAGATATGTTTCCCTGACATGGTACTGGAGCCTCTTCTTTTTCAATTACCAGAGAGGGAGTGATCAGAAGCATACCTAGGGGCATGGGTAAGAGCTCACAGATTCTAGGGAAATGTACCATCTCTAAGGAAAAACTCAGCCCTGAATAACTTGGCTGGGCTTTCTCCCTTCCCTTTAGCAGATTGAAGGGTCCTGGGAGACTCAGGGTCCAGTGGTCTTCAAGCATAAGTGTTGGCCCCAACTCCATGATAGATGTTCATCCTGGAAGGTTGAAAAGACTGTTAAAGTCAAATCTGGGAGTCTGGATGATCCAGAAGAAAAGTTACTAGGTTACCTATGAGGAAGCCTGGTTCTAGTATGGGCTCTACCACTAATTCTGGCTGTGTAGTGAGGCTTAAGTGGGGTCATGGATGTAAAGCATTTTCCAAAACTTAAAACACTATATAAGTGGTTATTATTGTTCAGCCATTTTTCAGTCAAGTCCAATTCTCATGACCCGATTTGGGGTTTTCTTGGCTAGGGTCCTGGAGTAGTTTGGCATTTCTTTTTTTTCCAGCTAATTTTACTGATGAGGAAACTGAGACAAACATGGTTAAGTGACTTGCCCAGGGTCACACAGCCAGTAAGTGTTTGAGGCCAGATTTGAACTCAGGAAGACGAGTCTTCCTGACTCCAGGCCCAGCACTCTATTCACTATGGTGCCACCTAGCTGCCCGAACCCTCCACTGAAATCGACAAATAATTATTAAGTACAGACTATGTGCCTTTCAACAGGTACTAAGGATTCAAGGGAAAAATGAAAGGGTTCCCGACCTAATGAGCTTGCCTTCTGTTATAGAGATGCAGCAAGTACATCAGAAAGTAAATACAAGGTCATTTGAGACTAGAGGATGGAGTTATAGGTGATAGTAAAAGGAAAGAATTAAAGATAAGGGAATGCACAAGTGAAGGAACTGAGGCTTAAGGTAATTTGGCAACATTCAAGTTTCCATACAGGGCATAAACATCAGTGTGGGGTTTGAGCTCAGGTGCTCTCACTCCAGAGCCAGGTTTCACACAGAAGACAGAAACTGGAGAGAGCATTCTGAGCATGGGGGACAGCCTGTGTGAAAGCACAGACCCGGGGATTCGCAGTGGAATGTCAATCTCTGGGAAGAGCTAGCAGGCTACTATAGATATAAGATACAGTTTGTGAAGCAATGATATGAAAAAAAAGATGTGGGAAGTTTTGCTAAGAAGAATCAAGGCCAGTTAAGAAAACACGGAGCAAAAGTAACCCTTCAGAGCCCAGTCAAGGGAGAGAACTGAAGGAGCTCTGTAGATGCCAGGCTTAGGATTTCTGCCTTTACTGAAAGAGAGTGCTATTTTCTTGGAGCCCAGACAAGGAAACAGACCTGGAAAACCTTCAGATCCCAGGCTTGGGGCTTCTGCTTTTGCTGGGAGCCTACAAGATGATGGGCTAGAGAATAATAGGGCAGCCAGCAGAGAAGCAGCCCCAGCCATCAGTGAATTGTACACGTTACTCCTCAGCAAGACAAAGAACACCAGTGGCCTTCAGTCTAGAGTTGCCCAAAGCATGTGTTACCTGATCAAGTGTCTATCTCAATCAATCAATCAATAAACATTTATTAAACATCTGCTATGTGCCAGGTTCTGTGCTCAGCACTATCTGCCATGGTTCTGCGAGTTTATGCCCTCTCTCCCCTTATGGAACTGTGTTCATCCATGGGATAATGTGTCCCTGGTTTATGGGTGGAATGTCATTGTTCTTGCCTTGCCTTCTATTTAGTAAATGTTTCTGCGTAAGAGTTAATGGAATTCATCTGGCTGATGTGCTAAATGGGAAATGCATAGGGTATATGGAGCAGGAGCTGGAGAGAGGGACATTCAAGAGCTAGAGCATACTGCTGTGAGAATATGTTTCCTTCATTGGATTTCCTTTAGATTCCCGAAAAAGGGAGTTGTAGCAGTGTGGCCACCCCCTCTGGGAATCTCTCTGTCTTTGTCTCTCTCTCTCTCTCTGTCTCTCTCTTCTCTCCTCCTCTTCTTCTTCCTCTTCTTCTTCTTCTTCTTCTTCTTCTTCTTCTCTCTCCCTTCTCTCTCTCTGTCTCTTTCTCTCTCTCCCTTCTACTCCCTCTCTCTTCTCTCTCTCTCTCTCTCTCACTTTTCTCTCTCTCTCTCTCTTTTCTCTCTCTCTCTCTCTCTCTCTCTCTCTGTCTCTCTCTCTGTCTCTCTCTCTGTCTCTCTCTGTCTCTCTCTCTCTCTCTCTCTCTCTTTTCTCTCTCACACACACACCATTGTACCAATATAGGTTAGAATGAGTGACTCAACCTATAGAAAAAAGAGTGAAGCCAGGTTGGGTTCCTCAACATGCTACACTAAGTCTAGAAGGAAAGGCTGAGGATAGATTGTGGGAAGCTTTAGATACCAGACTGAGGAATTTGTAATTTGTCCTAGAGGCAATGAAGGACCACTGAAGAATGACATGGTCCAACTTATGTTTTAGGAATAAGGCTGATAGGTGGTGAGTGGAGAGGTAAGAGACTGGAGGCAGAGACACCAATTAGGAGGCTAGTCTAATAGTCTAGTAAAAAAGTGATAGGGTCTGAATTAGTGGTAATGGCTAGGAGAATGGAGAAAAGGAGGCAGATCTGAGAGATGTTGCAGGAATAGAATTAATAATACTTGGCAACTGGTTAGATACTGGCGGCCCACAGAGGTTTAGATACCTGCTCGATGTCATACTAGGTAATTAATTAGATAATTCAGGGTCAAACCCATGTCTTTAGTATACAACTTGTAACTAAAGGTTGGCACCCAGCAGTGCAAGCATACATTCCCTTCTCCTCAACTCCCTTCATTCCCCACAGGTCCCCAGAACCACCTTGCCATCACCACCTGAGTGAAGGGATGATTTGGATGATATTGGTAACGGCAAGTGTTAGGGGGACAGTGGCACTAACCAACTCCTTTCTTGATAGTGACACTCCCCAGATACCTTCTGCTAGCTCCATCCCTTTCTTTCCAAGGGCTTTGTGGAGGCAAGCAGAGACGCACACACTCCATTTAATCTCAAATAAAAAGCAAATAAGGTTTGTTTCCTCACTAACAGCCTAAAGGCCCAGCTTTTGGGGAGAGAGGACCTGAGCAGAAATCATAAACAGCAGACATTATATTTTATTAGCCCAATCCTTTGCCCACACAGGGATCATCACCAAGACACTATTTTTTGCAAGAAAAAAAGCAATCTAATACAGCTCAGACAATTACCAAGCTGGCGAAATTAAAAGGGGCCTCCGCCAGCGAGTCTTAGTATTATTACTTAGCATTTACCCAGTACTTTGTATTTGCAAAGCATTTTACAATCTTTTTTTTTATTTTTATCACCAATTCAACCTCCCAGCCCTGTGAGTATGGAGAGGATTATCTCCACTTTGCAGACTCAGAAAAGGACTTGGGATTGTTTCTACACTGGAACGGTGAAATGTATTATTGGCTGCCTCTCCAAAGATACATGGAGGGCACTCTACTCTTAGTAGATAGGATGCTATACTTGGAGCCAGTGAGGCCCCATGCATAGATCCTGCCTCTGACAATTACTAGATGGGTAAGTCATATAATTTAATATATATAATATAATATGTGATTACTGTTGAGCAAGTCATATAATCTCTGTGATTCTCATTTTCCTCATCTCTAAAGTGGGGATAAAATCACTAGTACTTATCTCCTGGGTTTTTTTTCAAGGTTTAATTGAGATCAAAAGATCATAGATTTAGGGGGGCAGAGCCAAGATGGGAGCATAAAAGCAGTGATTTGCTTGAGCTCTCCCCCAAACCCCTCCAGATACCTGTAAAAAATGACTCTGAACAAATTCTAGAGCAGCAGAACCCACAAAAAGACAGAGTGAAACAAATTTTCAGCCCAAGACAACATGGAAAGTCAATAGAAAACATCTGTTGCATCAGGCTGAGACAGAAGCACAGTCCAACATAGGATATGCCAGCACAGACTGGAGCCCAGCAAACCCAGAGCAGGCCTCAGGGGACTGAATCACTGGTAGCTGTGGCAGTTTCCTGACTCCTCAACCCACAAATGCCAAAGACAACTTAGAAGGTCAGTAGGAAAAGTTTGTGACCGAGGTGAGAGAGAAGTTTGGTCCTAGCAGATTTAGAGGTGGAAAGGACCTTAGAGGTTATATAGTCCACGCCTCTTATTTCACAAATGAGCAAATTGAGGCCCAGAGTGCTTTGTCCAGTGTCACACAAGTAGTAAGTGACAGAGATTCAATTGAACCTAAATTTCTTCCCAAAACACTACCTCTGGTTAATATAACAGAGTTCTCTGCAAAATTCTTAAAGCATAAAAAAAATTTAAAAAAATTCTTAAAGCACTATATAAGTAAATGTTGGCAATTACACTGATAGAGGAGGATTGTTTATCAATAGACCAGTGTGTTGTCAGAATTTTCACATTCCCACTTCTCTAGTGCTTTGAACTTTATAATAAATTCTAATTACAATTATAATAAATATTTATTGACTGGTTATTGATAATAAAGCACTTTCTGAACAACAATAGTGTGAATTAAATACTCCAGTTATAATTATTCCCATCAGAATCACAACTAGAGATTTTCATGCATGGGACAAGTTTCCCATACTCAAATCGAGTAACAAGAAGCACCTACTTTTTAAGACAAATGGAGGTAGGAAGAAAGAAAACCCTTGGAAGACATCTTGTGGGGGAAGGACAGAGACCTAAAGATAACTCAAGGCCACTGATAGAAAGACTGCTGCAGGTAGGGAATGGGGAGTAGGCAAGAGCAAACCATGAGGAGCTCACCTGAGGTCACTCCCCTGATGTCAAAGCCCCAGTTGGCTGACCCTAGTTACAGCCCTAATTCATGGAGATCAGATGAGGAAACTGAATACTGATGAGGTTGAGAGACTTACCAGGGGTCCCACAGCTAATAAATGCCCTAGACAAATATTAGGATGATAGCAACTAGGATTTATGTAGCATTTTAAGGTTTGCCTTGAGAGCTAGGTGCTATTATTATCAACATTTTTCAGATAAGATAAGAAAACTGGGGATGAGAGAGATTAAGTGGATTACCCAGAGTCACACAGAGTTAGAAAGTGTTTGTGGCAGGATTGAAACTCAAGTCTTCCTACCTCTAGGTCTGGTGCTCTGCCCACTGCACCACCTAGCTGCTGATCACTTTCACTCTCAGTCCCCTTATTTGTAAAATTAGGGGTTAGATTAAGTAACTTCTGTAAAATAATAAAGATAATAACAGCACTTATCTCCTAGGGTTATTGCGAGGACAAAATGAGATCATATTTGTGAAGTGCTTTGTAAACCTTAAAAATGCTATGTAAATGCTAACTATTACTATTACTTGCCTAAAATCCTACAATCCTGGGACTCCAAATCCAAGGCTCTGCTCTTTGCTTTATACCAGTGATTCAAATGATGGTCTCTTCAGACTCTGAATTAAGCATCCTTCTTGTGCTACAGAATGCTACAGAAGAGGGCAGCTTGGAAGGATGCCCTACTGAGAATGTCATTGACTCCATGGTCTGACTGAGGCTGACTGAACTCCTCCTGCCTCCTCCCAGGAGGCCATTAATTAGCACGGGAATGAAAAGGCTTCCCTTTAGGCCTAGCAAGTTGCAACAGTCTCAAGTTTCTGTCAATTTTCAAAGCATCTGATAAATATCTCTGGGTCACTTCCAAGAACAAACTGGACAGGAATGTCCTCTAGAATTCTTGGAACTCCTTCTGCTGGGTGCTGTGTAATTTTGGTGTGTAGGAAGGGCATAGCTGAGTCCCTATGACTCAGGGTCTTACTTCAGAAATCAAAAGGATGATGGATAACATACCATTTGTCTATTGTGTTACTTTGAGGATTCCTTTCATGCATAGTTTGACTAGACAGTCGATGGGGTCCCTTTCACCTCTCAAATTCTAGGATTCTGGTTGCAGGACTGTTTCTAGAACCCTGGCTTAAGAGGAGTATTGGATGCTTTGGTGGTCCATGGAGTAGAGAGTTAAGTAGCTAATCCCGTCCCAACTTAGATCTTTATCTACTATTTCAATGGTCTCAACTAGATTATTACAATAGCCTTCCTCTAGTCTCCCTGACTCCAATATCTCTTCTCTCCAATCCATCTTCCACACATATGCCAAATTCATATTTCTAAAACAGAGGTCTGACCATCTCTCTCTGTCTCTGTCTCTGTCTCTGTCTCTTCTCTGCTTCTCTCTCTCTCTCTCTCTCTCTCTCTCTCTCTCTCTCTCTCTTTCTCTCTGTCTGTCTCTCTCTCTCTCTCTCTCACACACACACACACACACAATTTCAGTGGATTCTTATTGACTTTAGGATAAAATTCAAATTCATCAGTTTGGCATTCAAAGTTTTTCCCAGTCAATCTCCTGCCTATCTTTCTAGGTTGATTCTACTTCACGCCCTTCCACATAAGAGTATGCTAGAGCTAGCTTGGGCTGGCTGTTGAAAGCCAACTGTTAAATTTTCAATGTGAGCTTTTATGCCTTGGAAATTATCCAACGCTACAAATCAGGACTCTCTCCACTGTGCCACCCCCTTATGAGAGCCAATTGTTAAATTTTTAGTGTGAGTATTTGCACCTCAGAAATTAGCAAACACTACAAATCAGGGCTTGATTTATTGTTTTATTGATTTTTAGACTTAAGAAAGTGATGGGGAAAATATTAATAATGCAAATTAAACTAAAAGTATATCCTGGTTTTGGAAAGCTGGTTGTTAAACATTTGCCAGCACACTACTGCTTCCATGCACTCTATGATCCAGCCAAGTTGGCTTTCTTGATATTCCTCATACACAGTGTACGATACCCTATCTCTAAACCTTAACACAGGCTAACCTTCCATGCCTAAAGTATACTGCCTCATTACTGCCACCTCTTGGAATGTTATATTAGTATGTTTTTATCACTAGTGATGGACACAGTTCCTGGCACAGAGTAATAAATTTTTAATTGAATTAAGTTGTTTACTCAGTGGTTCTCAAATTGTGGGGGTCTCTGAGATCTTGGAAGGGGGTTCATGAGGTTAAAACTAGTTCCATAATAATACTAAGATGTTTTCATTTCTAATCATATCAAAGCTTTTTGGAGTCTTCGGTGTTTTAACGAATGAAGAGGGGTTCAGAAACTGCAAATTTTGAGAACTGTTGGTCTAATCCATAACCTTTATTATGAAGGAACTGGGTCTCAGAGAGGTTAAGCACCTTCCCTAAGGTCACAAAGGTAGTAATAGAGTCCAGAATCAAACATGGGTCCTCTGTCTCCAAATCTCTTATTCCACTATTCCTTACTCTTGGGCCATCTTCTGGACCACCTCACCAATCAATAAACATTTTTTAAGCACCCATCGTGTACCAGGCGTTGTACCAAGTACTTTGCCACTGAGACCAGGAAACATACCCAGGAGGTTAACACCTTCTTCTTCAGAACCTCCATCCTGGCACTCTCAAGGCGGAACCGAGTACTACCTCACTTTGTCCACTATATCAGGCTGACCTCAGCCATACTTCACTTTGTTCTCTCCTCCCTCCCCTCCCCCCCCACTATTTCCTCAACAACTTTTCCAGCCCCCTTTTCTTTCTCTCCCTCTCCCAATTCTGGATGTATGATCAAATCCACACTGTCATTGTTCCAGAAAGGGACCAATCAATCTATTTTCTTATGGCTCCACCTGTTCATGACCCCATTTGGGGTTTTCTTGGTATAGATGCTGGAGTGGTTTAGCCATTTCCTTCTCCAGCTCATTTTACAGAAAAGGAAACTAGGGCAAACAGGATTGAGTGACATACCCAAGGTCACATAGCTAGTAAGTGTCTGAGTCTGAACTCAGGAAGATGAATCTTCCTGACTCCATACCCAGTGTTCTATGCTAGCTGGCCTTACGACTCTACTTGCCATCTCACTAACCTTCTGTATCCTCCCAGTCTATGACTTGGTTATGTGCATTTTTTTTCCTCCCCCTATCAGAATACACACTCCTTAGGGCAGGGACTTTTTTCCTTTTTCATTTGCATCCTCAGCACTTATAACCTTCCTGCCGGCCTCCCTACATCCAGCGTACTGCTTAGCATGTAGGGATAGAGCTAAAGACTGAAGTTGTGATTTAATGGGTACAGGGTACTCCCAGGTAAGAAAACTCCTTCTAACAGTGCAGGTTGGCACCTTCTGTCTCAAATGGCATTGATGGGATTCCAACCCTCACCTTTCCATTCCAAGTTCAATGTTCTTTCCTCATTGACTCAGCAACCAATGGGCTGCTAACCCTGAGTCTTCTCTGGAAAAACCCAAGGACTAACTTTTGGGAAACTTTTTTCTACATCCCTGACTTCTGACTGCTGGGCTGGAGTAAAGAAGTCTCTTCTTCATGAGTTCAAATCCAGCCTCAGACATTTACTAGCTATGTGACCCTGGGTAAGTCACTTAACCCTATTTGCCTCAGATTCCCTATCTGTAAAATGAGTTAGAGAAGCAAATGACAAACCATTCCATTATCTTTGCCAAGAAAATTCCAAATGGTGTCACAAAGAGTGGGACACAACTGAAATAATTGAAAAACAACTGTCTTCTTTGCTCTGCTCTGACCTCTGCTATCTCTGACTGCATCTTCTCTGCATCTCCCAGGCCTGAATCTTTGTCTGCTGAGCCCCCTGGGGCTTCATCATCTCTAAGAGCTGATGGTCAGGGCAGAAAGGCTGGCAGATGCCTGCTGGTCCAACAAGGGCCTGTTCTTTCTTTTAGCCAAACGAAATCACATCTTTGCTAATGGGTTATAGAGCTTTGGTCCAGGAATCAATGAAATGTAATTAATTCAAAATAAGCTTCCTCCTTTTCTTTCCCTGAGCCCCAGACTGCAGGGGGTAAGCAGAGTTCTAAGAAAGTGGTACAAGAAGGAGAGATGGAAACACATGAGAGACAGGGCAGCAAGGAGGTCAGCCAGCCTTCTGGGGAGGGCTGGGAAGGAGTGGGACCCTTTCTCTAGAGCATTCAATTTTCCTGGATAAGATCATACAGTCATAGGGCTTAAATCTGGGAGATAACTTGGAGCAGTTTCATTCAAAGCCGTCATTTCACAGCTGAGGAAACTGAAAAAGCCATGTATTTAAGGTTGGGACATAGGGGTAGATGTAGCAAAACACAATCAGACCCCCCTGGTCCACCTCCCTTTGAGGATCTTTCTGTTGAGGATCAGAGATCCTGCCCTGCAAAAATTAGAGAGACATCTCTAGTGTTCCTGCTTATACTTCTGTGGTGAGATCATGAGATGGTTGACCTAGAAGAGACCTCAGACGTCACCTCGTCCAGCCCCTTCACTTTCCAGAAGAGAAAATTGAGTGGTCACAGGGTTAAGGGGCTTGCCTAGTGTCATTCAGGTAGTAAGCATCAGAGGTTGAATTTGAACTCATGTTCTCTATGACTACAGAGTTAGAGCTTTCTTCTATACCAGACTCAGGGGTATCTATGCAGTGAGTGAGGGGCTGCCTTTCTGTTGAGATTGGCAGGTGATGCTCTTGACCTTGCCATCTATCATGAGTATCTCACTTCCATGTTCATGAACTCCAAAATTCCTTGATCTAATCAGAATTTTTCCCTGTTTGTGTCTTCTAACTTCTCTCCTCTGACACTGCTACCACCCTCATCCCCTCACACCTGGACTGGTACACTAGCCTGATGGTAGGGCAGGGTCTGCCTGCCTCAACTCTCTCTCCACTCCATTTCAACCTCCACAAAACTGCCACGTGGATCTTCCTAAAGCACAAGTCTGACTATGTCACACACACAGCCCCCTACCTCCATTCAAACAACTCCAGTGATTCATTATTTTTGCTGTTGTTCAGCTGTGTTCAACTCCATTTGGGGTTTTCTGGGCAAAGATACTGGAGTGATTTGCCATTTTCTTTTCCATTTTACAGATGAGGAAACTGAGGCAAACAGGGTTAAGTGAGTTACTTGCTCAGGGTCACACAACTAGTAAGCGTCTGAGGTCGGATTTGAACTCAGGTCTTCCTGACTCCAGGCCTGGTGCTCTATCCACTGTGCCACTTAGCTGCTCTGTGATTCATTATCTCCAGGATCAAATATAAAACTCTCACAACATGGCCCTTTCCTACCTTTCCAATTTTCTTTCACATTACAACCCTTCTCCTTTTTCCATCCAATGAAAGTGGCTTCCTCACTGTTCCTCAAGATTGATATCTGCATCTCCCAACTCCAGGCTTGTTTGCTGGCAGTCTCCCATGCCTGGAACCTTCCCTCTTCATCTCCTGGCTTCCCAGGCTTCCTTTAAGTTCCAGGTAAAATCCCACCTTCTGCAAAAAGCCTTTCCTGATCCTCTTTAATTTTGGTGCCTTCCTTCTGTTGATTATCTCCAATTTATCAGATAGATAGATAGATAGATGTAGATATAGATATATGTCTTATTTGCACATAGTTATTTATCTGTTGTCTCTCCCATTAGATTGTAAGCTTTTCAAGAGCAGAGACCCATTGGTTTACCTTTTCTTTTATATTCCCAGGGTTTAGTACAATGCCTAACACACAGTAGGCACTTAATAAATTCTTATTGACTGGCTGACCTAACCCAGTTCTTCATTCTCTTTGTGATATCTAATCCTTTAACTTCTTAGTTCTTTTCCAGCCCATCACCCCATACACTGTCTACCCTCTCCTCCCTCAGAGGACCAACTGAAATCTCCCCTCATTGACCCCTTTGCCCCTTTGTCCTTTCACCAAGTCATACCTTACTAAATTACAACCCTTGCTTACTCCCACCTTTTGACTCCTTCCATCCTATTTACTTCTATTTACATGATCCCAAATGGAGCTAGAAGAAATTGCAAAACTGTGCTGACTGAGCCCACTAGAAATTTATATCATATAATGTCAGCTGGGGCCTCAGTGCAGTAAGGAAATCTTTTTATACCTCCTGAATCAGCTCATGATCTCACTTGAAGATGGAGGAATAAATGAGTGAGCAAATGAATGAATAAATGAAAAAGTGTTCATTAAGCACTTTGTGACAAGCATTACACTAAGCACTGTTAAAATAAATGTAAAAGCAAAGAAAGTTCTTGACTTCAAGGAGTTTAGATTCAACATCTTTTAGGCTGTGAATCAACACCTTCTTTCAAAGAACAAAGAAAGATAGAGCTGATGTAATCAGAGTTCTGAAAATGGAAGGGGTGGAGTGGGTGTAGTGCAGAAACTAGGTGCTGCCGAGCCTGTTGAGAAGATAGCTAGGGTATAGGGAGTGGATCAGATAAAGCAGTCAACAAACACTCCAGCTGGAAACCCAGGGCAGAAGTTTTGGAGATGAAGACAAAATGTCTGGTCTGGTGGCAAGACCTGGAGACTGTTGAGAAAATGGCTGATGAATGACATGCCTCATTGCTGAGACTGGGGACATTCTAGCTTGGTACAGTAGAAAGAAGATTGGATTGAAAGTCAGAGTACCTAGGTTCAAATTTCACTTCTGGTTTTCTTTTCTTTTTTTTTTTAACCCTGTAGGTGATCTTAGGCAAGCAATTGAACCTCTTGTAGCCTCAGTTTCCTCATCCATAAAATTATGGATTTGGTCTAGATGACCTCTAATGTCACTTCCAGTTTAGATTTAAATCTATGATCCCATGCCCTGGGTTTAAATTCCAGTTTACCACTTGTTACCTGTGTAACTTTGACCAAGAGAAGGGAATAAGCATTTATATAGCACCTACTATGTGCCAGGCACTTTGCTAAGAGCTTTGTACAAGTATTATCTCATTTGATCTTCACAACAACTCTAGGAGGTAGGTGCTATTAATCTCCCTATTACAGTTGATGAAAATGAGGCAAACAGATTAAGTGACTTCCCCAGGATCACACAGCTAGTAAATGTCTGAGGCTGGATTTGAACTCAGGTGTTCCTGACTAGCCTTCTATCCACTTTGTCACCAGCTACCAAGACACCTATCCTCTGCAGACCTCAGCTTTTCTCATCTGTCAAGTGAGAGGGCTCAAACTAGTCTGCTTCTGAGATTCCTTCCAGCCATAAATCTATGTTCTATGCTGGTTCTGTTTGGAAAAACTGGTATATGTGAGGACCTTGGTATGTGAGTGTCCAACCTACTGCTCCTACAGAAAACTCTGGGGAATAGCATTTGAATGGAGTTGGCTAAGCAAAAGTTGGACTCTGCTGGGTTTTCCTGTTATGGGTGCACTTGCTAATTTCTAAATCTGCCTGGAGGCCAATTGGCCCTAATGACTCCTCACCAGTATTTCAGGATTCCAACAACTTTCATTATCCATCCTTTTCTTGGCTCCAGGGGCCCCACTAGAGTGTTTTCTGAGATTAGAGGAAACTGCACTTTCACTCACCTTTGTCTTGAATCTCACCTCTGGGAGGTTTGCTATGCAGTATGAGTGATGGCTGGAGTCAAGTCAAACCTGCTGGGGAAAGCCCATTGTCAAATTTTCAGTACAAAATTTATACCTTGAAAATTGGCAAATGCTACAAATCCAGGCTCAATTTACTATTTTGTGGGCTGTCTAGTAAGAAAGTAATGGAAAACATGTTAGTAAAATTTTGGGGTGTTGTCTCACTGTTATTTTTCTCTTTAATGAAATTGTTGACTGTTCCTATCATTTTTCTTTGACCCAGTTATTATTTGGAATTAAATTATTTAGTTTCCAATTAATTTTAATCTATATTTCCACTGCCCTTTGTTGAATATAATAGTAATACATTAATAATACAATAGATTAAATTGAAAATTATATCATGTATACATATCCTCCCACCTCTGAAAGCTGGTTGTTAAATATTTACCAGCACATTTCTGAGTATGACTGTCCTGGATAAGCAGCATGGCCAAGTGCATAAGATGATAAGTTGGGTGCCAAGAGGACTGGGTTCAAATCTTCCCTTTGAAATGTATCAGTTGGGTGACCTTGGACATCATTTAACCTCTCAACCTCAGGTTATTCTCTAATATTTATCTACAGTTATCACTTCCAAGTTGTGGGGGTTAGAAGAGATGTGCCCCCATGATCTAGAAGATCCATGTAAAAAATTTTTGGCCCTTCATACCTGAGAAGTATGAATTTTTTTTCTTTTACTTTTATGGAGTGTTTACAGCATCTCATTGCAAGATTTGGGTTGATGTTATACAATACTATCCACACATTTTATACATTTCTGATTTTCTAAGCTTTTTCTGTGTTGTCTACTGGCCTTCATGTGTCATGTGTGGCTTTTGCAAAACTCCTCATGAATCCCCATTTAATTTCTTATGCCAATCCACTATATATCAAAACTGTGAAGGGAAAAGTTGTGATGTGGAAGGGACGGCTGTACTATAAATTTAAAATGGGCTACAGTCAGCTTACTGATGGTGAATTCAAGAGTATCCTTGAGGTGGATATTGTGACATCCTGTTCTACTATCATTACACAATGTTAGAACCCTAAAGGACCTTAGGGATTATCTCAGCCTTTTAATTATGAGGAAGCCAGGCTAAAAGAACCTGGACAACTCATTTAACCTTTTAACGGTCCAGTTTTTTATCTATAAAATAGGAAGGTTTTACAATGGATGGCTTCTGAGGACCCTACCAGATCTAGCTGCATGCCTAATTCATTGGTCTGCTCTTTCTCTATTTTGTTGATATAAGAATTTAGAGAAATACATTTTCCCCTAAGTATTGCTTTGGCTGTATCTCATAAATTTTGGGGTGTTGTCTCACTGTTATTTTTCTCTTTAATGAAATTGTTGATTGTTCCTATCATTTTTCTTTGACCCAGTTATTCTTTGGAATTAAATTATTTAGTTTCCAATTAATTTTAATCTATATTTCCACTGCCCTTTGTTGAATATAATTTTATTGCATTATGATCTGAAAAGAATATATTTAATATTTCTGCCTTTCTACATTTGATTTTGAGGTTTTTATGCCCTACTACATAGTCAATTTTTGTTAGGTGCCTTCTGCTGCTGAGAAAAAGGTATATTCCAGGGGCAGCTAGGTGGCTTAGTGGATAGAGCTCTGGCCCTGGAATCATGAGGACCTGAGTTCAAATCCAGCCTCAGACACATAGCACTCACTAGCTGTGTGACTCTGGGCAAGTCACTTAACCCTAATTGCCTGACCAAAATAAATAATAATAATTTTTTTTAAATAGGCACAGCTAGGTGGTGCAGTGGATAGAGCACTGGCCTTGGAATTAGGAGGACCTGAGTTCAAATCTGACCTCAGACACATAACACTTACTAACTGTGTGACCCTGGGCAAGTCACTTAACCTCCATTGCCCAACCAAAAACAGAAAAACAAAAACAAAAAAAGGTATATTCCTTTCTGTTCCCATTCAGTTTTCTCCAAAGGTCTATCACATACAACTTTTCTAATATTCTATTCACCTCCTTAGATTCTTTGTTATTTATTTTTTGGTTGGATTTATCAAGTTCTGAAAGGGAACACTTGAGGTTCCCCACTACTATAGTTTTGCTGTCTATTTCTTCCTGTAACTCACTTAACTTCTTTAAGAATTTGAATGCTATACCACTTGGTGCATATATTTTTAGTATTGATATAACTTCCTTGTCTATAGTACCTTTTAGCAAGATGTAGTTTCCTTCCTTATTCCTTTTAATTAGTCTATTTTTATTTTTACTTTATCTGAGATCAGGATTGCTACCTCTGCTTTTATTTACTTCAGCTGAAGTATAATAGATTCTGCTCCAGCCCCTTACCTTTATTCTGTGTGTGTCTCTCTGCTTCAAGTGTGTTTATTGTAAACAACATATTGTAGAATCCTGGTTTTTGATCCACTCTGCTATCCACTTCTCTCTTATGGGACAGTTCATCCCATTCAGATTCACAGTTGTGAATACTAGCTGTGTATTTCCCTCCATCCTAGTTTTCCTCCTGTTTATTCTCTCTTTTCACCCTTTCCCTTTTTGTATTGCCTCCCTTGGTCTGCCTTCTCTTCTGTCAGTCCCCCCTCCTCCTTTTACTTAATCTCCTTCCTTCTTACTTTCTTCTCAGGTAAGATAGATTTCTGTATTCAACTGATTGTGTGTATTCCCTTTTTGAGCCAATACTGATGAGAGTAAGATTCAAGCAATGCCCATTGCTGCCCCTTATCTTTCCCTCCACTGTAATAGGTTTTTCATGTGTCTTCATTTGAAATAATTTACCGCATTCTACATCTCCCTTCCTTTTGCACCCAATGTACTGCTCTTTCTCATTCCTTAATTATTTTTATGCCATTCCCTCAAATTCACTTTATACCCATACTCTCTGTCTATGTATATTCCTTCTATCTTTACTTTTAGTGGTAGAATTTTTTTAAGAATTGCAAGTTATCATCTTCCCACGAAGGAATATAAACAGTTCAGCTCCATTGAATCCCTTTCATTTTCTTTTCCCTTTTTCCCTTTTTAGGCTTCTCTTGGGTTTTGATATTTGAGATGAATTTTTTTTGTTCAATTCTGGTCTTCCTCTTATGAAAGCTTGAAATCCTTCTATTTCATTGAATTACCATTTTTTGTCCTTGAAGTATTATGTTTAATTTCACAGGATAGGTGATTCTTGGTTGTAGTCCTACTCGTTTGTCTTCTGGAATATCATGTTCCATGACCTCTGATCCTTTAATGTTGCAGCTGCTAAGTCCTGTGTAATCCTGATTGTGGCTCCCCAATATTTGAATTGTTTTTTTCTGGCCACTTGCAGTATTTTTTCCTTGACCTGATAGTTTTGAAATTTGGTTATAATATTTCTTGGAGTTTTTACTTTGGGATCTCTTTTCTGAGGTGATTAGTGGATTCTTTCAATGCCTATTTTGCCTTCTGGCTCAAGATATCAGCACGGTTTTCCTTGATAGTTCCTTGAAAGATGCTGTCCAGGTCCTCCTTTTGATTATAGATTTCAGGTAGTCCAATGATTCTAACATTGTCTCTCCTGATCTGTTTTCCAGTGAGGTATTTTACATTTTTATCTATTTTTTCATTCTTTTGAATTTGTTTGATTGATTCCTGATGTCTTATAGTCATTAGCTTCTACTTAAACAAATTCTAACTTCTAAGGAGCTATTTTCCTCAGTTAGTTTTTGTACTTCCTTTTCCATTTGGTGAATTATACTTTTTAAGGAGTTGTTCTTTTCAGTGAATTTTTTTTATCACTTCTTCCACTTGGCCAATTATACTTTTTAAGCAGTTGTTTTCTTTTTCCAAGCTGTTGACTCTTTTTTCATGATTCTCTTGCATCATCTCATTTCTTTTCCCAATTTTTTTTCTTACTCTCTTATGTGATTTTTAAACTCCCTTTTTTGAGCTCTTCCATGGTATCAAGCTCTTTCTGGGCTTGAGATCACTCCCCATTTTTGTTTGTGGCTTTGCCCATAGGTTTTTTGAGATTTCTGCCCTCTTATGAGTTTATGTCTTGGTCTTCCCTGTCACCATAATAACTTTCTATGTAAGTCTTTTGCTGTTATTGTTTGCTCATTTTTTTAACCTTTTAACTTTCTTTAAAATTTGATCTCTGTTCCCAGGTTGGAAGGGTCACTGTTTTAGGCTTCTTGTGCCTGGGGCTGCTGGCCCTGTCTGTTTACCTGATGCTGCACTGATGTTGTCCTGAGGCCCACTGGGGACCCTTGTGTCTGGCCCTGTGCTGAGGGGTGAGGTGGGGGGGGTGACTGGCACTGCTGGAGGCTGAAGGGGTCTGGCAACTTACCTGGTGCTGGGACCCTAGTGGTGGTGTCTGGCATTTTCTGAGACCCAGTGGGGTGTTTCTGCATTTCCCTGGGGCTACATTTTTGGCCACTAGAGGCTGCCTGTTTGCCTGGGGCTATGATGAAGCACATTCTGGGTCTTAGAGCTGGAGTCTGCTGGTTTCCCTGACTATGCTAAGGCACATGGGATGGGGGGTGAGGGGGTGGAGTTGGTATTGTCATTTGCCTTCTCCACCGCACTGGGGCTCAGGATTTCCTACTGGTTTGCTGAGGTGGGGTTTGCTGCTGCTTCCTGTCCTGGACTGAGCTCCCCTTTTATCTGAGTGATACACATTTCCTGCCAATCTTCCAAGTTTCTTGGGCTCAAAGATTGCTTCACCCCATCTTTTTGCTGGTTTTGCTGTTCCAAGATTTGTTTTGGGGTGCTATTTTATGATTGTTTGGAGGTGAATAGGAGAGAGTTACGGCAATTTACTGCTTACTCTGCCATCTTGGCTCCTGGAAGTGTCTCAAGGTCTTTGTGATGAAGGGACAGAAGTATAAGTTATGATGTGAATTTTCAGATTTCAGAAGCATGGTAAAATACTATCCATTGACCTGTTGCATATTTTTCTTCCCAAAATCTGCCATGTTTGCAGGCATTTATAAAAACTCTTTAGGCTTCCACACAACTAAAATAGGTCTTTAAGGCTGGCTAGACTTGTTGCTTTTCAGCAGATATAAAAGATGCCCCTTTCCCATTTTCTATCACCCTATCTATATATTATCCACTTTTTATAAGTGGGCCATCTCAACCCAGATGGCTCCGGAGGAGAAAGTGAGACTGGTGACTTTGCACAGACCTCTCTCACTTAAATTCAATCCACTTGCAAGTCATGGCATCACCTTCCTGACGTCATGGTCCTCTTTGAGAGTGAAGGACAAGCCACAACTTTTTATAAGCATTCCAAAAATTGATGTGGTTCCAAGTATCATCTTGGGCAGCCCAAATTGAGATGCTGTCATTGCCTGGCTATTTTTAAGGATAATCCAATTTTAAGGATAATCCATAGTAAGAGATAAACATTTTAAGACAGTGAAGTTTATAAAAAAAAGTTATAAGCACATTTATCTAATATGGCAGCTCAGAATGCCAGGTCTCTGAGCTTCATCCAGTAAGAGGAAATATATCGAAATGGTTTTAGAAGATGTTTAACATCAGTCTTTATGGTTCAGAGATATTGTAACTTAATATATCAGTTCTCCTATCTTTCTGAGAGTACACTGTAGTTGTTTCTAAATGGAAATGGAAATCAATGGTCTTAAGTATTGAAGCAATTAAGTACTATAGCCTTGAAGTTCAAGATTTCACAATACCAGATCAGTAGAGCTAGAATGGACCCCAAAGACCCTAGTCCAATCTTGTCAATTTACAAATGAGGAAACCAAGACACAGAGAATATAGGTCATTTGTCCAAAGTTGAGAGAAGTAAATGATAAAGGCAAGATCTGAACCCAGGTCTTCCGACTCCACAGACTCCATTCTTTCCATAGTATCATGCTGCCCTTATTAGCTAAGTAAAAAGAATCAGTGCACTGGATTAAGGACAGATTTACCACTTTAGCTATATTCCCAGTGCTATCTACCCAATAGGCACTTAATGAATGTTTGCTGAATTAAATGGAATCTCTTAGCCCTTGTCAATAAGACTTAACAAAGCTGCCTGGGAACTGACTTTCTTGAACAAGTCCTCGAAGTATTTTTTTTGTTATCTGCCTCTTTCTCACACAGGTAAAATTAAAGAGGTAATTATCATTGTCTTTTCCAAACTGTCCTTGACCAAAACTGAGCAAAATACTATGCTCTGACCAGAGAAGGGTAGAGCAGAATTGTTCCCTCCTTGGTCCTAGTCACTATACCTTTTTTAATGCAGTTTAAAGCAGCCTAAGAACTACCATAGCTATTTTGGGTGCCATGACACACTGGTATGTCAAGTGAAATCTTCAGTCCACACTAAAAGAGAATCAGCTAGGGGGTGCAGTAGAAAGAGCCCTGCACCTCGTATCAGGAAGACCTGAATTCAAATCTGGCCTCAGATATTGCTAGCAGTGCAACCCTGGGCAAGTGACTTAACCTCTGCTTGCTTCAATTCTCTCAACTGTAAAATGGGTATTATAATAATAAGCACCTATCTCCCAAGGCTTTTGTGAGGACCAAATGAGATAATATTTATAAAGCACTTAGCACAGTACCTGGAACATAGTAGGACTATATAAATGCTTGCTATCACCATCATCGTCATCATCAATTGTTATTATTATAAGCCCCCAGGTTATTTCAAACAATCTGCCCCAAATGCTCATTATCATCATTATTTATTATTATTATTATTATTATTACCCTCAGATTATTTCAGACAATCTGACCTATTGCCATACCTCTCCCAACTTGGATTTGGGAAGTTGATTTCTTGAACCCAAGTGTAAGGCTTTACTTTTATCCCTATTAAAATTAGAGGCCACACACTTTTAAAAATGTTGATGGATATAGTCTCAAAATATCTGACAAAAAGGACACTAAATGCTTAGAAAGTCAATGATATTTTCACCATCCCACCCCCAACATAAAGAGAGATTGAGCTTTCTGAATCAGCTATCCAGGGGCTGGGAGTTTGATACCTCTGGTCTAGAATATGTTTACACAGTTGGATGAACAAACTACAGAGCTATCTCATCCCTACCTTGAACAGACACTCCATATGGACAATTAACCTGGTTAAGAATTGAACATGAGAAAGAAAGCAGGCTGGATTGTATTTAGAAAATCACATTTGTTTTTATTTTGTCTTGTTTTGTTTTTACTGATCTCAAGCTTCCGTCCAAAATGAAAACTCTTTATTTTAACATCCTCCTCCTAGGGATGTTACATATAACTGCAATCTATCTTGAAATACCAGTCTCCACTAAAAAATAAAGCATGTCATCCAAAGTATAATGGAGGGTACATGGTGAGTACAACTTGTCTGTTAACACTCTAGAAACAAAAAAACTGCACTTTTTTTTAAATGACATTGAATACATCGTAAAAGAAATGTACAATTGGAAAATGAAGAGAGTCACTCACAGAGTGAAAGCCCAGAAGAACAGATGGAAGCCGTGTGTGCTTCCCAGGGGCTCTTCACCTTCATTGTGCCATTAGCCTTTTTGGCATAGTGTGGGGAAGTCTAGGAACCTTCTTTGCAGAATATTGCTTTTAAATGCATAAAATAAAATATTCCATAAGATTCCAAAGGAAACTAAAGGTTAGTGAAAATAAAGATGTATTTTTCCCATCCAACTTCATAGACCCCTCGAAATGTATAACTCATCTAGAGAAAGGTCCTTTCCCCTATCACATTGAGAGGTCTCCCTGTGGAGCATGGGAGACATAAACAAGAGAGTCTCACAGGATGAAAAAGCATAGATGGGTGGTAAAGTGCATTAATGGAGTAAGTAACCATCTCAGTGAGATTACGTATCTGTTGAAGTCCCTAAGTAGCCGAAAAAGAAAATGTTTCTTTCACGCCAGCTCCCCATGGTCAGATAGCTATTAAAATAATGATAGCCATAACAGCTAGCATTTGCATAGCACTTTAAGGTTGCAAAACTCTACACATATGCTAACTCATTTCATTCTCACAACAGCCTTTGAGAGGGAGGTGCTATTATTATTATTATCCCCATTTCACAGATGAGGGAACCGAGGCAGTCAGAGGTTACATGACTTGCCCAGGGTCACATAGATAGTAAATGTCTGAGGAGAGATTTGGATTAAGGTCTTCCTGACTCCAAATTTCGCTGCCTCCTAGCTCTCCCTAGGTCCTGTCCTCCCCACAGGAACATGGTTCCTTAATCTCACTCATTCACTCTACAAATTTGAATCATGAAGTCTCCAGATAGATGGGTATGTAGTCCCAAGGCCTGGTACTATATACCTGTCTGTCTAGCTACTTCATGGCTTGAATACCTGTTTGGAAGGCAAAAAGATGGTAGTGGGTCCCACTGAAGGACCTTTGTTCTTCTGGCTCAGAGGTGAATTTTAACAAGCAGATAGTGAGGACGGAGAAGGTCCAAGAGTCCCTGTGCCACAGAAACCCATTGCCCTATGCCAAGTTTGACCTGGTTCCCCCATTCACAATTGTCCTGCAGGCTGGGGCTGATGTTCCAAGACTGGGGTTGGGTTGCAGGTCCTGGTTACTTGCCAGGCAAATGTCTGTCTTATGTCTGTCTGGCAGGCAAATGGGTCACCCCATTCACAATAACCCAGAAAGGCCAGAGTGGTCTAGAGTGCATCATATGTGGCCCAGTGACATTTCAGGGAAAGAAGGGGTTAGGGAGGCCTACAGATGATAATGATGATGATGATGATGATGATGATGATGATGGTGATGATGGTGATGATGGTGATGATAGTGATAGTGGTGATTGTGATGGTGATGGTGATGGTGATGATGGTGGTGATGATGATGATGATGATGATGGTGATGATGATGATGATGATGATGGTGATGATGATGATGGTGATGATGGTGATGGTGATGGTGGTGATGATGATGGTGATGGTGATGGTGGTGATGATGATGATAATGGTGATCGTTGTGATAATGGTGATGATAGTGATAGTGATGATGGTGATGGTGATGGTGATGATGGTGATGGTGATGGTGATAAGGAAGAGGAAAAGGAAGAAGAGGATGGTGACATTTCATAACCCTTTAAACTCTGCCAGATGCTTTGCATTCATTCTCTTGCCTATCCATAGTCCTACAGTTAGTAAGGGACAGAAGCAGAATTCAAACTTCCTGATACTAAGGCAAGCATTCTCTCTACTTTATCCCACTGAGAAGAGGTTCCGAAAGGAGCAGACAAAACTGACTCTACATGAATTATACAGCTGGGAAAGAACCCCAAAGCCCACATGTTTCTGCCCTATCATAGAGCCATAAATATACCATAATTAAAACTTCATTCCTTTTGGGATAAAAGCATTGCTCTCGCCAGGTCCCTCTTTTAAAATATAAATTCCACTGGAGGGTTTCACTTTCTCTCTCCCATCCTCTCAGGGTAGGAAAGCTATCAGTTAGAATAAGCTCCAAGAATGGGTAATATCATCATTATTAGCATTAGCATCATTTTCATCAATCATAACAACAGCAATATTTATACAGTGCTTTAGGGTTTGCAAAGATTTGATTCTCACAAAGGGGTAGGTGGGTGTTATTATTATCCCCATTTTACAGATGAGGAAACTGAGGCAGAGTGAGTTTAAGTGACTTGGCCAGGGGCACATAGTAAGTGTAATCCAAGGTAGGATATTTGAACCCAGGTCTTTCTGACTCCAAGTCCAGGGCTCTATCCACTGCAGACATATTTGATGGACATCACAGCTTCTCTGAAGGTGCCCACAAATGCAGGGACTTTTCCTGGTGACTGTCCCCCATCCTGGAGCTCAGGGGAAGACAGGATTTTTTCCTCATGGTGGCTTTCAGTGGGGTGCTGGCCTTACTTAAATTTGGCAGCCTAGTTAGAATGTCTTCCCTGGGCCGTCTCCCCTCCTGCCTCTCCTGTCTGCAGAAGGAGGTGAGGACATCTCCCTGGAACTCCTACACTGTCCCAAGGACAGGTAATGATCTCCCTGACCCCCACTCTGGAGAGCCCTGAGAAGTCTGGGGATACAGGCCAAAGAGACCAGCAAAGGAAGTTCAGAGAGGGCAAATAAGAAAGCCCAGCAAGAGCAGGAGTTTAACCTAGGGAGGCCAGCCAACATTTGCAAGTTCACAGTATCTTGTATCTAGAGCTAGAAGGGGCCTTAGAGATCATCTGGTCTAACCCTTTTATTTTACAGATGAGGAAACTGAGGCCCAGCAAGGTTGACTTGCCCAGCACCACACATTTGGAAAGTGGCAGTCAGGATTCAAACCCAGATCTAGCCGACTTTCCCTTGTACAATGCAGCCTTCCCCTTGGTTTCTAAATCATAATTTCATTACTCACTTAAGGTCCAAATTCCCCTACTACTCTATCCTTTTCCCCATTCATCTAGTCCCCTTACTTCATCATAAAGTTCTCTCACAAGTCATAGAAGAAGGTAAAAGTTCCTCAGTGACCATTCTAGCTCAACCTACCCATTTTACAGAGGAGAAAACTGAGGCCCAAGGAAGGCAGTAAATAATAAAAGCTAATATTTCACTGAAACCTGAAGGTTTGCAAAGCACTTCACCTTCTTCAAGGGGACTTCCTAGTCCTCCTCAATGCCTACTGCCTTCCCTCTGGGATTACCGCTGAATAAATCTTTTATGTACATAGTTATTTGCATGTTGTTTTCCCCATTAGACTGTGAGCTCCTTCAGATCGAGGACTTTCATTGTATCCCCTGGTGCTCAGTAAACAGTAAGACTTAAATGCTCATTAATTCATTTGGTCCTCACAACAACCCTGTGAGGTGGGTGCTATTATTATCTTCATTTTACAGATGAGGAAACAGAGACTGGCAGACATTAAGTGACTTGCCCAGGTGGAGTCATACAGATGATAAGCATCAGATGTAGGTTTTGAACTCAGGTCTTTTTGACTTTGATACTTCACTCCATCACAACTCAATACCTCAAATAACTTGGACAGTGTTACCTCATGGCACAGGTGGGGCTAAAACCTAGGCCCCCTGGTTTTCATAGCAAAGGTGTCTATATTATACCACAGAATTAAATTCATCACAAATCAAGAACTCTCGTCTATAGTGGGACCTTGCTTAGCCTGGGGGATCCCAATGAGGAAAGTTCTTTGATTGCGTATACAAAGAGAAAGTGAATTTCTGTTGCCACCATGGTACTGTAGAGCTTTCTCCTGAAGATGTAAAAAACAATCAGTTCCCTGAGTGATGTGGAGCATGTCAGAGTTCACCTTCCTCCTTGTCTTCCTCTCCTTTCAGGCTAGACCCATGATATTAGGGGGTTTCTTGTCTCCAGGACAACCAGTGAGCACAGAACTGAGAAGGGACATCTGGAAAAGGATAACTGTGCCAGCTGGGCCTGTTACAGTAATATAGTCATTCCTGCCCTAGGGGCTTCAATTACTGGGTCCCAAATCCTGGTATTTAGTCAACAGCAAGCCACCAATGTAAGATCTTAGATTTAGAGCTGAAAAGTCCCCAAGAGGTCATGGATTCCAAAGTCCTTCATTTTTACAGAGAAGGAAAATGAGACCCAGTAAGATTCATAGGACCATATATTTAGAGCATAAAGATAATTTAAAGGTTATCTGGTGCAACCCTTTCATTTTATAGAAGAAAAAATTGAGTCCCAGACAATTTTAACATGCCTACTATGTGCCATGGAATTTTATTAGATGCTGGGAATATAAGTACGAAAAATGAAACCATTCTTATTTGCAATGAGCTTAGAATTTAATATGGAAGCCATGCACACAAAATACATGTTTATATGTATATACACAATATAAATATGAAGTTAATAAATAAAGGGAGGGAAAGAGGAAGGAAGGGAGGGAGGAAAGAAGGAAGAGAAAATTTATTAAGCACTTACTGTATGTCAAGCACTGTGGGATGGATATCTAGGGGCTCTCATTCTAATGGGGGAAGACAGCATATAGAAAGGAGCTAGAAATCTGGGGCAGAGGGGTTCCATGAAAGGAGTAAGGCTACTGGAGAGCAGGTAGAAAAGTCAATTAAACCAAAACAATGGACAAAGTAACCACATTAGACAATCTATGCCACATTCTGTCCAAGAGAGTCTCTGCTAAGAGAAGGAAGCATATATGCTCATTATTTGTTCTCTGAGATCTTTGTTGATCTTTCAATACTCAGATTTTGGTTTCCTCTTAGGGATCTTTTCACATGCATTGTTGAAATCATTCTGCATTGTGTATTAATTGTATTGTATATTGTATTGTATTATTAGTATGTATTGTATTATTGTTGTATTATTATTTTATTGTAACTTATATTAATTCTGTATTGTATATTAATTAGGCAGCTAGGTGGTACAGTGGCTAGAGCACTGGGCCTGGACTCAGGAAGACCTGAGTTCAAATCCTATCACAGATTATACTTACTAGTTATGTGGCCCTGGACAAGTCATTTAACCTCTGTTTGCCTCAATTTCCTTAACTGTAAAATGGGAGTAATAAAAGCACCTACTATCCGGGCTTGTTGTGAGGAGCAAATGAGATAAAATTGCAAATTGTCTAGCACGGTGTCTAGTGCATAGTAGGCACTATATAAATGCTTGCTTCCTACATTGTTCTTTTGGTTCTGTTCATTTCACTCCACACTAGTTGAATGAATGAATGAATGAATCAGCATTTATTAAGTGCTTACTCCCTGGCCTCCTTTAAGTTCCTACTAAAATCCCACCTTCTCTGGGAAGCATTCCCTAACCATTCATAATTTCAGTGCTTTTCCTCTATCAGTTTTTTCCTATTTATCCTGTATATAGTTTGCTTTGTATATATGGTATGTTGTCTCCCTCATTAGATTGTAAACTCCTTGAGGGCAGGGCCTACATTTTGCCTTTTTTTTTGTATTTCCAGGGCTTAGTACAGTACCTGACGTAGAGTAGGTACTTGTTTGATGTGCAAAACACTGAAGGTACAGACAGAAAAGTGAAAACAGCCCCTGTTCTTGAGGAGGTCATATTCTAATGCAAGAGAAAACACATATTCCCTCTCAGATGTTTTCCAACGCATCCTGTCTATATCTTGTTTGTACGTAGTTGTTTGCACGTTGTCTTTCCCATTAGAATGTAAGCTCCTTGAAGGCAGGGATTGTTTTAGCCTTTCTTTGTATCCTCAGCACTTAGCACCGTGCCTGACACATATTAGGTCTTTAATAAGTGCTTGTTGACTTAGCTGGACTTAGTTTTAGCTATAAATCAGATGAAAAGTTCTCACGGTTTTCAGGGGACTATAGCAAAGAAGATGATTATGTATCTTTCTTAATATTATTTCCAATGATAAGACCAAATCCATTTCTGATATTGAATCATTCAACAGTGCCAAGATCTTTGGTGACAAGAACACTCTTTCCTGGGTCTTCAGTAGCTAACATTACTGAGTTCATTCCAATCCTCACATGTTTCTCTATGGTAGATTCAGCCATTTTCAATTGAAGGGCACTAATTTTTATTTCCAGTTCTTTGCAACCACCAAGAGCCCTGTTAGGGGTTTGGGTGCACTGCATTGTGTTGTCTCTGGTGAGGGCGGTGCCTTAGTTTTGGCCACAGACACAAAATTTCTCTGTCCATCCTTCCCACCAATCCTGAGAGTTCCTGCTTATGTCTGTATGGCCACACTGACCATAGGAAGGAAAGCAGATCACAAACATTTATAAAGCACCTACTATGTGCCAGGCACTGTGCTAAGTGCTTTACAAATATTATCTCAACCCAGAAGAGTATTAAGAGAATATAAAATATATTGCTTTTTGTTCCGGTGAAGCTATACTTTGGGGCAAACATGTGCCATGCCCTGGAATTTTCAAATGAAGGAGACTTTCAAAATCTCAGGATGAAAATCATGTTCATCATTACTATTCTGGACTAGAGGTCACGAGCACTTTGCGGGCCAGGACCTTCCTGGACTAGACACCCAAGAACTGCATTCTGGGAAAGAGAACCTCTCTTGGTCTATGGTCCTGTATGGTCCTGTGGGAGCTTTGAGGTTTTAGGGATGCTTCTGAAAACCTACCCACATACAGTTAGGGGACACCCTTTGGGTCTCATTCACCACCAAAGGTGACATCTACCTCCATCATTCCCTTTGAATGTTTTCCCATAAATAGTGCTCACAATGGAGCATCCTAGTGTATAGCTTAGACAGTCAATTTTCCCTGCTGCCCACAAACAGTCACTATCTTTTGAAAACTTACATTCTAATTGGGTGGACCACATGAACACTCAGGACACACACACACACACACACACACACGCGCACACACACACACACACACACACACACACACATACACACACACCCCTTATGTCAGTATATACATAGTGTATACATAATGAATACAAGGTAGTTTGGGAAGGAGTGCCCTAGCAGCTGGGAGGAATGGGGGGAGGGGGGAGTAGAATCTTGCAAGGCTTCATGGAGAAGGTGGTGCTAAAGCTGTTACTAGGTTTGTTTGGGTTGGGGTTTCTTTTTTTCCTTAGCAGAAGGGAGTGGGGAGGTGAGAGGAAAAGAAAAGAAATGCTTGTTAATTGAAAAAAACTGATTTAAAAAACAAAAGAGGCTAAATGTATCCCCAAAAAGATAAAAGATAGTAACAAAGGGCCAACATCTAATAAAGCACTGCTACTCAAGACTTCCTCGTTTCTGGTAAGAGTGTTACCATCCCCCCAGTCCCATCTGAGACTCGAAACCTCAAAGAAATCTGTGACTTTGAATTCTTTGTGTTTAAGGGGGAAGATGATTTCAGGCCCACCAAAGGAAGACCAACCATACTTCATGGGCAAAATGGGAAAAAATGAACCCAGAGAAAGAGACTGAGAAGGAATATTGAGACAGGCAGAAAGAGTATCAGGAGGATGGTGTATCAGAAGTGAAGGAGGAAAGAGTATCTGGGAGGAAGGGGTGGTCAGTAATGTCAAAGTCTACAGAAAGGTAGAGGAGATGGACTGGGGAAGGTCCAAATGGTTTAGCTATTAAGAGATTTATTGATGAGATGAATATTATGAATAGAGAAAGGCATGGAAAGACCCAATCTAAGTGTTTCTTGCACTAAGGTCCAGCTCTCTAGGTGCAAAAACTACACTGTCTCCCATTAGGAGGAGAGAGACAGAGGGGCCAAAAGAAACAGAGAGACAGAGACAGACAGTGGTACCCGCACAGAGAAAGACAGAGACAAGGCGACAGAGGCAGGGCCACAGAGAGACAGAAACAGGCAGAGAGAGAGAGACAAAAACAGAGAGAGGACAGAGACAGAGAGGAGAGAGAGAGAGAGAGAAAGAGAGAGAGAGAGAGAGAGAGAGAGAGTGCTTGATAAGAGGGCAGAGACAAATGAGGGTTAAATCATGGGGTAGGCTAAAGCATGGGCAAAGAAGAGGCCAGGATACAGGAAGAGACTGAAGATGAAGATATGAGAATGAATGATCGATGGGGCACTGTGCTGGAGGAAATGGGAGGGGAGGGGATCAGCAGCATACAGAGAAGTGTTAGCCTCGGCCAGAAGAACCACTTCATCCTCTGAGACTAGAACAAAGACGAAGAGAATGGGAGATAGTGTTCAGTGATTTTGAAGAACAGCAGCTCACATCAGATGGCTCCAGTTTTCTCAGGGGAGTAGAATTCAGCATGTTATAGAGGAAAGACCACTAGAGCAGTAATCAGAAATGACCTGTGTTCAAACCCTACCTTTTGCTAGGAGAAACAGCAGGAAAATCTGTAAGTTTTGGTCTCAGAGACTTGAAAGGGTTAATGATATCTCTGGTGTATACATCACAGACCTTTGGCAGCTACGTGGCACAGTGGAAAGAGAGCTGGTTGTTTTTCAGTCATGTCCGACTCTTCGTGACCCCATTTGGGGTTCTCTCGGCAGAGATACTGGAGTGGTTTGCCATTTCCTTCTCCAGTCCATTTTACAGATGAGGAAACTGAGATGTCCTGCCTGGGGTCACACAGCTAGTAAGTGTCTGAGGTTAGATTTGAACTCAGGTCTTCTTGACTCCAGGTCTAACACTCTATCCACTGTGCCACTCCCTTAACTGGAGTCAATTCAAATGAATTCAAATGCTACTTCAGATGCATAGTGGCAGTGTGGTTCTGGGCAAGTCACTTAACCTCTCTCAGCCTCAGTTTTCCCTTCTATTAAATGGG
>NW_020954713.1:3792761-3805614 GCF_900497805.2 Vombatus ursinus | reverse complement strand
CAGCCTGAGTTCAAATCCGGACACTTGCTGTGACCCTGGACAAGTCACTTAGCCTCAGTTACCCCTCTGTGATATGAGGATAATAACAGTACCTCTCTCTCTCTCAAGGTTCTTGGGAAGATTGAATGAGATTATATTTGTAAAGCACTTAGCACAATGCCTGGCACATAGTAGGCACTTAATAAATGCTTATTCCCTTCCCCGCCTTTTAAAGCACTGTAGAAAACTGATCATCATTATTTCCAAGTAGAGAGGGGCTTGGGGTCGGAGCTGGAGAAGATGGTAGGCAGAGTGATGGGGAGACAAGCAGAGATGACTAAAATGATTGCCATATAGCCTAGCTACGAGAGCCCAGCCGAGGATAGATAACAGGAATTTGTAGCGGACTCAGTCCCCACACTTAAGTGACTTCTTCAAGCTGATAAGTTCGTGACTCGCCTTAACGATCATTCTCATTCCTCAAAAGGTAGGAGGAGGCAATGAGGGGGAACGGCTATTCTGGACCTGATTCTGACCAGGAAGAGTCAGCGGCTACTGAAGTAGAAATGATGGGCACCTCAAGGTCAAGTGATCGCTTCATCTCAGAATCCGTGGTAAAGGAGAGAGGAAAGCCTGACACGCACCCTTGACCTGGGGAGAGTCGACTTCAATGAGTTCGAAGAAGGGATGAGAAGCCGATGGACTGGAGGGAGAGAAAGTTCTCAGGGATGAAATGCTGAAGACAAAGGTAGAAATTACTCTAATGAAGAGAATAAAGGAGGGAGTGGTATGGTTAGACAAGGGCCCCTTACTGGCCAGCTGATCAGTCAAACACGCATTTATTAAGCACCTACTGCATGCCAGACACTGTGCTAAGTACTGGAGATACAAAAAAAAAAAAAAACAGGTAAAAAAACTCCTCTCAAATAGCCCACAGTCTAGGGGGATCCAACATATAACTGTGTGACTATGTACAAAAAAACAGAATAGATAAGTTGGAGATCATCACAGAGGAAAGGCACTAGTGCTAAGGTGGAATCAGAAAAGGTGGGATGTTAGCTGGGACTCAAAGGAACCCAGGGAGGCCACAGAGTGGAGATGAGGAGAGAAAGCATACCAGGCATGGGAGACAGTCAGTAAAAATGCCCTGACCAATTTGGATATTTAAATTATTTTATTGGTATCTTTTGCTTTACATTCCCTTTATTTTGAATATGTCCCTTTCCTTCCTAGGCAGTGCAGGAACAGAAAAGAAGAAAAAAAGTCATTTCAGCCAAACCAATCAACACATTAATTGATAAGGCATGCAGTATTCCACAGCCGTAGACCCCCACCTCTGAAGAGATGAGAGGGAAGTGCATTTCCTCAACTCTTCTCTAGTGACAAACTTATTAGTGTTACGGTTATACAGCATTCAGTTTCCTATCTCTGTGTCTGTCTCTGTCCTCCCTCCCTCCCTCTCTCTCTCCATCCCCCCTCTCTCTTTCCCCCGTCCCCTTCTCTCTTTCTCCATATATGTATTTATTTATATTTATATTCATATATTTATATATAAAATGTAGGTATGTATGTATTCCAGCTCAGATTTTTAAAAGTCTAATACAAAAGACAGAAACAAGGGTAAGGAACTAAGGATGAACGGATCATGCCAGACTGAGCTGAGGCTGGGAATACATGTTAAAGACCACAAAAAAATTTAAAAAAAAAACCTATGCTGGGAACAAGAAAAGACTCAAAGAAAGAGCCCAGCTAAGTATGGTTGAGATGATAACACACAACCTAACACAGTGAAAAGTATGCTGGATTTGGAGTAATAGGAGACCTGGGTTTGAATCCCACCTCTGACATTTATTACCTGTGTGAACTTGGACAAGTCACTTCATATCTCTGAGCCTCAATTTCCTTATCTGTAAAATGGGAATACTGCTACTATTAATAATAATAGTAATAATAGTGCCTACCACCCAGAGCTAAACCATAGGTATTCATGACAAATGATGGTGGGAAGGCTGAACTATTTCAGGAGACAATTAATAGGCTGGGTGAAAGGTTAGGTATCTAAATAGATCTCAAAAGGTCAGAACAATGGACCAAAACAAATAAAGATGATATTTAATAGGGACAAATATGAAGTCTTGTGCCTGGGTTTAAAACATCAGCCTCCAAAAAGAAAGGATGAGAGAAATATGGCTAGGTAGTGTCATGGAAAGAAAGCTCACTGCTTACAGTTTGTGACATACCAGCAAAAGATTTTATTTCATCCGTAGTTGCAAGTCAAGGCAGAGAGAAACATCAGTTGGCCCATAGACGGACTCAATGGCGTCTCTTCAAGCTACTGAAACTAAGCCATTTCCCAGGGGTGATTATAGAAATGCAGAAAGTATATAATTTTGCTGGGTTCACAATGGGGTGGGAATGGAGGTACGGTTTGTTTCCAAGTAGAGGAGGGGACAGAGATTTCCTAATTTACTAATCTTCACTGTCCTCTGAGGAGTCCAAAACAGAACAGATTCTGTCCTCACACAAAGGCTGTGGAAACAGAAAAACAAAGCACATGGCTTAGATGTGATTGTCCATCTACACTGAAATGAAGGCTCATTTTTTAAAAAATATATTGTTTGTGTCAAGAAAAGGAAAATAATGGGACTCCATCTGTCACAATAATGTTAATTTTTCTGAAGAGGATTTGGGGGTTTTAGTGGACTGCAAATCCAATATGCGTTAATGACAAAATAGTTAAAAACATTAATCTAGTCTTTGAATGCATTTAGAAAAGTTTTGTGTTCTTAATGAGGGATAGTAATCCCCCTATACCTCACCTTAGATCATTTCTAATCCCTGAACATATATAGACATACATTCCCACATACACAGGCATACATACAAACTTATGCACATGTGAGAATGC
Source organism: Vombatus ursinus (assembly GCF_900497805.2). Lineage (NCBI taxonomy): Eukaryota > Metazoa > Chordata > Mammalia > Diprotodontia > Vombatidae > Vombatus > Vombatus ursinus. The sequence continues at coordinate 3,802,727 of NW_020954713.1, read as the reverse complement.
ATATGCACATATATGGTCATTGCAATGCTCAAACCCAGCTGCATATACCTTGCCCTGCTAAGCCCATACCCATACCCCATGACCAACCTTGTCTAACCTGACCCTACCCTGGCACACCATTCCAATCTGCCCTGCTTAGCTCTGTAAAGAGCATCCCTGGCCTGCCCTGTTTCACTTCTCTGTCTCACCTTGCCTCACCTCATCTCTGTCTGACCTGCCTGGCACTTCTCAGCAATGTCCTACCCTGCACTGCCCTGCTACATCCTACCACCCCTGACCTGCCTTTGCCTGCCCTGACTCACCCCCCTGCCATCCTTCACTCTATAGCCCACCCACCCTGCTCTGCCCTTCTCTACCCAGCCCTGATCAATTCAACCTCACCTAACTCTGCCCAACCCAGACCAACTTTACCTCCCTGTCCCACACTACCCCACCCCACCTCCCTCCCTTCTCTCTGTCTCTCTCTCTCTCTCACACACACACACACACACACACACACACACACACACACACACACACTCCCCTTCTGCTCTGCCCTGCCCAATCCCATTGTGCCCAGCCCTACCCCAGCAGACTTCCCCCGGGAGACTATCCCATGCACTGGAAAACATAAGGACTTTCCTGGTAGTGAATGTGCCATTTTCTTTGACTGCTGTGGAAGGTTTCTCCAAGCCGACTTCCTTTATCAAAGCAGTCGAAAGTCCCAGGGATGATGAAGTCCTAGCGTCTCTGGCCCTGTGTTGACGACGGGAAGGGAAAGCAGCGCCCTGACAAAACGGTTCAGTTATTAAAAAGTATTGCTGGGGGTGGATTGCTCTGCTAGTGTAAACCAGCAGCCTGGTGATTCACGGCCCCTCCTGAGACTCTGGGCCTCTGAGCCGCACAGGAAAGACAACGGTGTCATTAAGCATCTCCAGGCTTAGCTGATGCCCGCTAGCATCTGGGAGAATCCAATGAATCCTAATGTTTCACTAGAGACTGAGAATGAATGAAAGGGTGGGCCAGCTGGACAATGGGTTGTGGTGGTGGCATCTCTGGAGGCTCTGGAATGGAAAGGGGGGAGGGAAAAGGCAGCGCTGGTAGTGCCTTATGTTATCACAGAAGCAAAGCTGTAGGGACCTCAGAAGGCATATAATCTACCCCTGACTTGAACAAGGATGCCCTCTACTAGCTGGGTGACCTGGGCATGTGGTTTAACCTCTGTCTGCCTCAGTTTCCTCAACTCTAAAATAAGGATAATAGAACATCTCCCTCCCAGAGCTGTTAAGAGGCTCAAATGAGATAATATTTGTAAAGTGCTTAGCACAGTGCCTGGCACATAGAAGTGACTTAATCAATCCTTCCTTCCTTGCCTGTTTTTCTCCTTACATGCTTCCCTCCTTCTTCTCTTCCTTTCCTTTTTTCCTTTGTTCCTTCTTTCCTCTCTTCCTGCTTCCCTCTCTCCCTTTCTCCTTCTTTCCTACCTTTTTCCTTCCTTTCTTGTTTCCTTCCTCCCTTCTTTCCTTTCCTTTCTTCCCTCCCTACTTGCTTCCCTCCCTTTCTCCTTTTTTCCTTCCTTTTTTCTTCCTTTCTTCCTTCCTCTTTATCTCCCTTCTTCCCTCCCTTTCTCCTTTTTTCCTTCCTTTTTTCTTCCTTTCTTGTTTTCTTCCTTCTTTCCTTCCTTCCTTTTTTCTTCCTTTCTTCCTTCCTCTTTCTCTCCCTTCCTCCCTTCCTTCCTTCCTTTCCTTTCTTTTCTTCCCTCCCTCCCTCCCTGCTTCCTTCTCTTTCTTTCTCCTTTTTCCCTCCTTTCTTGTTTCCTTCCTCCCTCCCTCCTTTCCTTTCCTTCCTCCCTTCCTTCCTCCCTCTAACATATCACTGACAGGTGGTTATCCGCCTTTGCTTGGAGATCTCCAGAAACAAGGATGGCATTCCCTCTCAAGGCAGACCAAGGGATATCTCTAATTGTTCAGAAAGTTTTCTTAACACCAAACCTAAATAACCCCACTCTGAAACCTCCCCCATTGCTCCTCTGCTCTCTGAGGCCAAACAGAACAAGTCTACCCCCCTGCCCACACTGCGATTCGTGTTTAAAAACACGAGAAGACAGCTATTAGGCTCCCCCTCTTCTTCAGACTGAACGGCCTAGTTCCTTCACCCAGCATCTATGTGGCGTGATATTGAGGTCTTTCATCCTCCCAGACAGACACTCTCCAGCTCATCAATGCCCTTCCTAAAACATGGGGTCCTGATTTGAAGACAATAATCCAGATAGGCTCTGACCAGGTAGATGTTCACCTCCAAGGCCTGGATACTATGCCTCGCTTAAGGTTGTCTAAGATGGTATTAACTTTTTAAGCTGCCATATTAAACATATTGAGCTTGCAGTTCACTTACCATTTAAATTGCTAGCCAGTCAATAACCACCCCCCTTGTCCTTGCGATATTGATTCTTCAAACACAACTGTAAAACTTTATATTTATCCTCATTAAATTTCATTTTATTAGGTTCAACTCAAGACAATGATCTAAGACAATTTCAAAGGACCCATGATGAAAAATGCTATCCACCTTCAGAGAGAGAATTGAGGAACTCTGAGTGCTCATTGAAGCATACTTGTTTTTTAAACTTTCTTCCTATTTATTGTTTTATTTGGATTGTTTTTTCTTTTGCAAGATGGCTAATACGGAAATAGGTTTTGCATGACCTCATCCATACAATGGAAATCAAATTACTTGTCTTTTTAAGAAGGAGGGAGAGGCAGGAGGGAGGGGGAGAATTCGGAGCTCAAAAGTTTAAAAAATTAATGTCAAAAAATTATTGACATGTAAGCATGGAAATATTTAATGAAATAAATAAAGCATAATTAGATTCACCTCAACTTTCTAGCTTGTCGGGATCTTTTTGTACCCTGACTTTTGTCACCCAGCGTCTTGGCCATCCGTCCCAGCTGGAAGATTTGGTAAGCATGCCATCTATGAGTCCATCCAAGGAAACAAGCAGTTAGTATGCATTTGTGCTGAGCTCTGGAGATTCAAATAAAAGCAAAAAGATAGTCCCTGCCCTCAAGGAGCTTACATTCTAATGAGGAAAGACAACATACAAAAGGAATTAGAAAGAGAAGTGGAGAGGGGTGGTGTCCAGAGCCAGCCCAGGCGGGTGTGAAGTCCACATATCAGGAACAGATTGAAGGCTGGCAGGTCCACCAAATGGAGATCCCAACGAGAGAATAGGGCAGGCCTTGCAGAGGAATGTTCCAGCGTGAGAAGGATACACAGGTGTTGAATGTGCCACGGTGGGGAGGTCCCAGGTGCTGAGGGAAGAGGTAACGGTAGAGCCATGTTTTTAAAGTCCAGAAGTCAGGAACAGAGCTCAGAGGGGAATCAAGTCACTCCCTGATCTTTTTTTTTTTTTTTTTAAGTTAACCAGAGTAGATCTCTGGGGCATTTCATTGGAAACCTTCAGAGTTAACCACTAAATTTGGGTTCTGTATCCATCTACTTGTACTATCATCTCTTCCCCAAGATGGCACACAAGCCTTTGTCAAATACTTTGCTCAATCTAGGAAACTTTGATCCACAGTATTCCATCGATCTGCTAGTCAAGTTTCTCCAGACATCGAGCCTTAATTTGCTTCTTTGCAGTTTAATAATAACTGACATGTGCATAATACTGTAAGGTCCGCACAATAGGGAAAAGATCACCAGCTCTCAGGTCAAAGGTAGCGGGTTCAAATACTGCCTCCAACACTTGCTCCCTATGTAAAAAGTTCCTTAGCCTTGTGCCTCAGTTTCCTCATCTGTAAAATGAGAGGGTTGGACTCCATAGTTCCCTTCCAGCTTTAAATCTCAGGTGCTAAGGTTAACAAAGTGTTTTGTATAATTAGCTCTCTAAATCTCACCACAGTCCTCTGGTGAGAACTATGGGTAATTATTATGTCCATTTAACAGAGGAGGAGACTGAAGGTCAGAGAGGTTAAGTGATACAGATAGTGTCAAAACTCTTCATTCTACCCTCTGAATCCAAGCAGAACAAGGCTCACCCCTCTTGACTTTCAAATGTTTTGAAAACGGCTCTCACGTTACCCTTAAGCTTTCTCATCTCCAGGCTAAATACGCCCAGTTGCCTTCCTCTGGACCCTCCAGTTTACTGTGCCCTTCTTAAATAACAATGCCCAGAACTAAATAGTATTTTAAATGTGGCCTGACCCAAGCAGAGTGCAGTGGGAGGAACTAGCAGCTCCCTTCTCTTAGATTCTATGCTTCCCTTAATGCACCTATCAGTCAATAAGCATTTATTGAGCACCTGCTGTATACAGAACTGTACTAGATGCCAGGGTTACAAAACCAAAAATAAAACAGTCCTTACCCTCTAATTTGTGTTAGCTCTTCTGGCTGGCACCTTCCTCCGAGATCACCTTCCACCTACTTTGCACGGATCTTATATGTATATAGGGATTTACATGTTGTCTCCCCCATAGAACAAGAGCTTTCTAAGGCAAAGGATGGTGGGGTTTGCCTCTCTTTGCATCCTTGGGGGTGCTTGGCACAGTCCCTGATGTAGAGTAAATCATTCATAAATGCTTGTTGAGTGACTGGCCATCGAGGCTTGTTGAGCTTGGCAGCCCGTAGGATCCCCAGATCTTTTCCATATAAACAATCATCTAGTCATGTTTCCCCCATCTGGCACTCTGTGCTTGATTCCTATTACCTAAGGATTAGACTTCAAACTCCAGGGTTTTGTTTGTTGAACCTGTGGACCTAAACCCTGGAGACACCTGACTGTATCCCACTCGCCCACATTATTAATTTGTCCTTCCAAAGATAATCAGTTGGGTTGCAATGGTCCCAGCCCCTGGGTCCTCTTTGCCTGCTTTTGTTGGCCAGTGACCAGTTTCTAGGTGGTTCAAGCCCTCCTGGGCTCTAGACAGACAAAGGCTTGACCCCAGCGAAGACTGATAGACAGTTGTGCTCAGCCCGATAGCTATGAGCGTGGTGCCCCACATTGATCTGTAACTCTGAACCCCTCTGCTCTGCCTTTCCTAGGCAGCCCCAGCTGAACAGGGAGAAAGAATCCCAGCTGTCCCTAATTAGAAACTCCACCATAGGCCTCTTCCTTCCCTTCAGCTGCATTAGTTTCAGACGTTAAGTTTTCATTTCTCCTCAGTTCTCCCAGGGCCACCACCAGCCCCTCCTCTCTCCCCACCAAAGATGAGAGATTGGCCCCAGCTGAGCAATAGCAAGGACCTTCACACAGTGTGGGACCCTGACTCTGTCTGCCACTAGGAAAATGACCTTTGATTTCCCCTCCAGAGAGTTCTGAAGCTACTAGCTCAATTTCCCAGCCTAGTCAGGGCGGACCCAGGCCCTTTCCCCTGTCCACAACAGTGACTGGTTGGGGAGGAAGAAGCATGGCCTCTGACTTGACAAGGTCAGTAGGCCAGGATTTGGGGTTCCAACAAGTAGGCCTTGAACCTTCATAAAGCAACTCTCAGATAGCTTGAACCAACAACCGCACAAGTCAGTGACTGACTGAGTGACATCACCGTCTACTCTACTGTATCTTTCCCAGGACCATTCCTGATAAAGTACTGGACTTGGAGTCAGAAAGACCTGAGTTCAAATACAGTCTTAGACTCTAACTAGCTGCGTGACCCTAAGCAAGTCATTTAATGCCTCTGGGACTCAGTTTCCTCATTTATAAAATAGAGATGATTATAATAACACCTACTTCTCAGGGTTATTGGGAGGATCAAATAATACAATAACGCAAAATGCTCTGTAGATTTTAAAGGGCCAAAAATATGCTAGCTATTATAATTATTGTTGTTGTTATTATTATTAATATTACTATTTGATGCAAATCCATTTCAACCAATAAGCATTTTTAAGTAGCTACTATGTACAAGCCACTGTGATAGATACTGGGGATATAAAAACAAAAAAAAATTCATGTTGTTTTCCCATTAGAAGGTAAGCTCCTTGAGGGCAGGAACTAGCTTAGTTTTTGCCTTTGTCTCCCCAGTGGCTAGCACTGGATTTGGTGTCAGAAGATTTGAGTTCAAATCCGGGCTCCACCATTTGCCACGTATTTGATCTTGTGTAAATTATTGAACCTGTCTGAGCCTCGGTTTCCCCATTTGTAGAACAAGGATCTTGTACTCAGCTTCCAAGTTCCCTTCCAGCTCTATATCTATAATCCTGTATAACAGCATTGGGCCATCTCCAGTTGTCCTGATCTGTATCTAGCCCCTGGACTCAGATGGCTCCAGAGGAGAAACTGAGGCTGGTGACATTGCACAGCCCTCCCTCACTGTAATCCAATTCACTTACAAGTCACGGCATCATCTTCCTGATGTCATGGTCCTCTTTGAGAACGAAGGACAAACCACACATAACAGCACTGGAAACTGAGGCCCAAAGATTAAGCCACTGCTTCTATCACCCCTTGGATACAAACCAAACTCCTCTCCTCCTCCCAAATCCCCCACTGTAGAGCGCATTGAAAATTCTCTGGGCTCCAGCTCCTGCTCACCTTTCCAGAAGGATTGTATTCATGTACTTTGAGTAGTCAGTAGGAGTCCTCTGTACTCCAGGCCATCTCCTGCCCCTGGGCTTTGCCCAGGCTGTCCCTCAAGCCTAGAACACCCTCCTTGAATGCTTTGCTCACCCCCACCTCTTAGATTACTGGGAAGCCTTTCCGGGTGTTGTAGTTATGAGTGCTTTGTACCTCCTCAAAATATCACTTCTGTACTTAGCAGTCTATTTGTTTCCAGTGGTATGCTGGAGTCACCTCTTCAATGGATTCTCACAACAATCCGGTGATCAGGATACTATTACGATCCCCACTTTACAGATGAGCAAAATGAGGCAAAGAGGGCTAAGTGACTTGCCCGGGGTCACACAGCTACTAAGTGTCTGAGGCCACATTTGAACTCAGGTCTTCCTAACTCCAGGTCCGGAACTCTACCTACCATGCCACCAGCTTATAAGAGGGGATTGTTCAATTTTTAACGTGAACGTTTAGCGCCTCAGAAATCAACCATCACTAAAAATCAGGGCTCAATTTATGGATTTGATTGTCTGGACTTAAGAAAGTAATGGAGAAAATGTTAATGATGCGGATGAAACTTTAAAGTTTGTCTTTTTTCCCCCCCAGAGAGTCGGTTGTTAAACATTTACCAACACACCACTGTTTGCACCTCCAGCAGCATGCAGGCTTTTTGTGAGTCATTGTTTGGCTTTTGTCATTGCATTCCCAGGGCTTAGTATGGTGCCTTAGGGAAGATCGTGGGTTCAAAGCTCTACCTAGGAGGACTCAGAGGTCACCTAGCTCAATTCCTTCATTTGACAGATAAAAAAACCGAGATCAAGAAGAGTGAAGTGATTCTCCCAAGGTGTCACAGGAAAGAAGTATCAAAGGTGAGATTTGAACCCAGGTCCTCTGACTCCAGAGTCAGTGTTCTTTCCACTAGCCCAACTGCATACAGAAGGTGGATACCCATTAGATTAGATGGGATTCCATTAAGTGACTTGCCTAAGGTCCCACAACCACTTAGTGCCAACCGTGATCATTTAAGCCCAGGCCTCCTAATTCTGAACCTGTCTCTTTTCACAGCATCATGGCGCCTCCCAGAGATTTTTCCAAACAAAATTCACTTTCCTCTTTGCTCAAGCTCAACATTTTAACATCAACTTGACTGGCTCAGTTATCTTTCTCCCACCAATAAAGTCAACATATGGGCATGGCTAGCTGACCCTAGATCACAAAGGAGCCCATGGAAGTGGAGGGTCTCCACCCTGTCCCTAAAAAGATCTATTTTCTGTTTCCATTCCCAAGAGTGGCCTTGCTAATTAGTCCCTGGCCTTCTTCTGCTCTCCATGATTAATTTTTAATTCATTTTTTAAAAATATTTAAAATTTTATTTTTATTTTGAACTTAAGTACAAACATTTCAGGGGCATCTAGGTGGTGCAGTGGATAGAATGCCAGGCCTCGAGTCAGGAAGACTCATTTTTATGAGTTCAAATCCAGCCGCAGACCACTTCCCAGCTGTGGGACCCTGGGCAAATCACTTAATCCTGTTTGCCTCAGTTTCCTCATCTGTAAAATGAGCTGGAGAAGGAAATGGCAAAACCACTCCAGTATATCTGCAAGAAAACCCCAAATGGAGTTATGAAGAGTCAGACATGATTGAACAACAACAAACATTTCAACATACAAAAAAGAAAAATTTTTTTTCACTTCAGAGAAGCAAGCTATTTTGACTGTCAGGAGATCTCTTAGCTAATAAGCAGTTTGAGACTTCTCCCTCTATTTCTTTATTACTATCTTTTCTGGGTATCTCTACTCTCTGTAGAGATGGGGAACTAGGAACATGGAACATTGCATATACTCTCAGGCTGGATTAATTCATTGATTAGTTTTGCTGAGCTAATTTTTTTCTCTTTGTTTTGATTCCTTGTTATAAGGTAGAAATAGGAGGGATATATTTGGAAATGCAAGAGATATGAAAACAAAAGATGAGTAATTTTTCAAAGAAAGTATGAGCATGTATGTGTATACATCTAAGGATGGTTATGTTGCCAGGCCAAGTCATTGCAAATTGGGTTTAGTCAATAGAAAAAATTAATTTAATAATAGTTAACATTTATGTAGTGCTAACTATGTTCCAGGCACTCTGCTAAGCACTGTGCGGAGTGCTGTGATTTCCCTAAGATCATCAAGACTCTTGCTTTCACACATGTTCAAGGTACAGGGTCCTCCCTCTGCCCCCTCTGCTCTCTGAGCTCCTGGGTGTCCCAGGAGGCAGCTATTTCTCACTCATTATTCTGAGTCAGCCAATCCTCATACTACCACTGGAATCTCATCATTGGATATAGAGGCTGGAGTACTGGTTGCAAAGGACCAGGTCTGACCTCTGCATGGAGGTCAAGAAAGCTAGACCATCCTAGAACAGAGGCTGGCCTCATGGAGGCCAACTGGAACCCCTCATGGATGAATACCAAGATGGCAGTTGGCCCAGACAGACCACAGAATAGTCCCTTCAGCCACCCATGGCTACTGAAGACCCAGCAAAGAAAGGTTTCACCACCAAAGTCCTTGGCACCATCAAATGTGGCATCAGAAGCAGATAGGGTTTTATCAATGGGAGTAATATGAAAGAAAATGCATGACCATCTGTTTTACCACTGTACCCTAGAGACCCCTGGGTTTTTCCACCTAACTTGTAGCTGAAACTTGCTTTATGTCTTGTCTCCCCTCTGCAGAGTATTTAGAGTATGACTTTTCTACTTGTATGCCCAGTGCTTTGCACACAGTAAGCACTCAATAAATGCTTTTTATTCATTTACTACACTCTTGCCTACTGTCTCAATAAGATAGACTGCAGGACCAGCTCCTGTGGGCACAAAGAGATAAATGCCAAGGTACCCTCCAACTCTAACATTTGTGCTCCTTTGAAAAGTTCTCCAAACCTTTCATCTTCCAGTAGAGAGGTGGGGCACTATAGCTGCAGAGTGCTACATACACTGTCGTACACTATCACTGGACCATTTGGTGTTGCTTTACTTTTTCTTTGTCATAGAAGAGGCTCATTTCATGTGAGAGGATCAGGTATATCTAAGCATAATCGTACTGCAAAAACAAAACACATCAATATTTTCGAAACTTCCTTCTCAGTCTCCTTATGGGGACCTTGTCCACCAAATGTAGTTAGAAGCACCCTTGAACAAGGCAGGTGAAAAGCATCATTCATTTGCCAAACTGAGCTTTCATTAATTCATTCAAGAAACATTCAGAACCTACTGTGGTTAGCATAAGCTTTGAGCTCCAGGGCTTCAGCAACCTACCCAGTCCTAAAAGAGGCTGAGATAATTAGATAGATGGATGGATGGATGGATAAATGGATGGATGGATGGATGGATGAGTGGGTGGATGGAAGGATAGATAGATAGATAGATAGATAGATAGATAGATAGATAGATAGAT
>NW_020954713.1:3785445-3792751 GCF_900497805.2 Vombatus ursinus | reverse complement strand
GATAGATAGATAGATAGATAGATAGATAGATAGATAGATAGATAGATAGATAGATAGATAGATAGACTGGACAGAATGGATGGATGGATAGATGGATGGATGAATGGATGGATGGATGGATGGATATATGGATGGATAGATAGATGGAGAGAGAGAGAGACTAAGGAGATATACAGATGACAAATCATTTATTGTGATTGTGCCAGAGACTGTACTAAGGGCTGGGGATACAAATAAGAGCAAGAGAGATAGTCCCTTCTAAGGATTGTAAGGGAATGTAAGTCAAGGAGGTAATATTCTAATGGGGGCAGACAATTCATAAAAGAGAGTTAAAAAGCAAGGGGTAGGCAGAAAGGTTGGGCGGGGGGGATGCATCAGGCTAGGAGAGGGAGGTGGATTCCATAGGGAGTCTTGAGTTAGAAACATGACTGGGGTCTTTGCTAAACTGGTGGTCCAGGGGAAGGAGTCACCAATGAGGACAGGAAGGCCCCAGGATGGCAATGGAGCAGGTGAGGAGAAAGGGGTGAAACCCAGAGACAGTCCAGATGAGAGTGATTAGAAGAAAGATGGAAGGAGCTCTGGCCACTGGGCAGGGTTGGGGGAGTTTGCAGAGGGTTTGAAAGGCTGCCATAAAGAAGAGAGGTCAGACTTGATCTGCTTGGTCCCAGAGGAAAGAACAAGGAGCAGTGGGAAGTGAATAGACGCCCCCCACTAGATGTTTCCAAATGATCCAAATCCTGGATTTTCGTCTTTCTTCCTGTACAACCTTAAGCAAGCCCCTGTGCCTCTCCAAGACTCAGTTTCCAACTTTGGTAAAAAAAAAAAATGAATAAATAAATAAAATTAGGCAGTTGGACCAGATAACCTGTAAGGTCTAGTCTAGCTCTAACTCTGTCACACTCTGGCTGACCCTTCCTGGAAGTCCAGCCTTTCTTTCTTCTCTCCTGTCCCCCACAAAGGGTGTGTTTCTACTAGGACAAATAGGAGCTGGACAATCCACCTTCCTCTGTGGAGCACAGGCGCCATCTAGTGGGGAAGCAAAGACACAAAAGACTGGGGACGACTTAAGTCACTGTTTAATCTGAATGATGGCCCTGGGTCTCTAGGGGACTGAGAAAACCCAGCAAGAAGAGGCCAGAAAGAATCCAGGGACCTGCCCAGTTTGAAATAATGAAGCTGAATGCTTCATGAGTGAAGAAAGTCTATTGCTTTCCAATGCAAGTGTGTGTCAGAAGTGGGGGAAATATTAAGAGCTAGCTATTATATTATTATATTCAGAATTTTATTACATTATTATGTTATAGTTATAGGTTTTTATTATATTATTATAATTATATAAATAATAATGCTTTAAGGTTAGAAAAGAACTTTACAAGTATTGTTTTATTATCTTTTTTTTTTTTGGGTGAGGCAATTGGGGTTAAGTGACTTGCCCAGGGTCACACAGCTAGTAAGTGTCAAGTGTCTGGTCAGAGATCAAACTTGAACTCAGATCAAGGGCTGGTGCTCTATCCATTGTGCCGCCTAGCTGCCCCTCAAATATTATCTCATTTGACCCTCACAACAACTCTGGGAGGCAAGTGCTATTATTATCCCCCCTTTTACAGATGAAGAAACTGAGGCTAAGAGGAATTATATGATTTAGTGCTGCTGCTATTGCTGCTAACCACAACAATTGGCATTTATATAGTGTTTTAATATTTACAAATAGCTTCACATGTTACCTCATTTGATCCTTACAACAAGCCCAGGAATCAGTGCTATTGTAATCTCAGTTTTGCAGATGAAGAAACTAAAGCAAAGAGTGATTATGTGACATCAACATGATATTAATAATAGCATTTCTATAGTGCTATAAGGTTTGCAAAGGACTTTACATGTATCATTTCATTTGATCCTCACAACAACTCTGGGAATCAGGTGCTATTATTAATCCTATATTGCAGATGAGGAAACTGAGACAGGCAAAGGTTAGGTGGCTTACCCAAGATCACACAGCTAGTAAGTTGTTGAGGCCAGATTTGAACTCAGGTCTTCTTAATTCTAGGTCTAAAATTCTATCTACTGAACCACCTAGCCAAATAAATGACTAAATAGCATTTATACAGGGATTTAAAGTTTGCAAAGCTTTTTAAATATGTAGAGGTAAAGCTTTTAGAGAGTCCTGAGAGAGCCCATTCTGTCACTACTGTGCACCTGGATGCACGTACAGCAACTGTTTACTAATAGATGCTTCCGAAACGATAAAAAAAAAACTCTTTTGTAACTTAGCAGTACCCCCAAAACCACATTTACCCTTCTAATTTGTTCAGCAGGGTGCAAGCTGCCAAATTCAACTGAAATTCACCTGGCCAGGAATCCTGGATGAGGGGGATCTAAATTCATGCAAACTCAAGATTTTTTTCTTCTTCTTTCCCCTACTCTTTGGTCTTTTCTTCCTTCTTTTTCCTTTTCCTTTCCTTTCCCCTCCCTCCTCTTCTTCTTTCCTTTCTTCTCCCCTACTTCTTTCTCTTCCTTCCTTCCCCCTCCAAGGGTATACTCTCTGGGGGAAAATTAAAAAGTACATAGGGTATAATTTTCAGTTTAATTTGCATTATTAACATTTTCTCCATCTCTTTCTTAAGTCTAGACAATCAATAAAACAATAAATCAAGGATTTGTAGCATTTTCTGATTTACAAGGTATAAATGCTCATAATGAAAATTTGACAATCAGATCTCACAAGTTGGTAAGAGCTGCCTTCAGCACACCCTTGGACAACTGAGTTTCAAAACCTAGACAGATAGATAGATAGATAGATAGATAGATAGATAGATAGATAGATAGATAGATAGATAGATAGATAGATAGACAGATAGATGGATGGATGGATAGATGGATGGACAGACAGAGGTAGATAGAGTGGTACTACTTGACTGAAAGAAAAACAAAAAGGAGAGCCAGTTCCTTGCCAAGCTGTCCATAAGTAGAAAGAGCTGCCTTAGGAGATAATAAGTTGTCCCTCGCTGGTGTTTTGCAGGTAGAAGATGGATGCTCACTTCTCGGGAATGTTCCAGAAGACATTCTATAGAAATAGCTATGGTAAAATGGGGTGGAGGTGGAGGGGGCAGGGAATAAACCTAGATTTAGACAGAGGAGACCTCATTTTAAATATTGGCTCTGCAACTAACTACTTGCACGACCTTGGGCAAGGCAATTAATCCCCCTGGGCTTCAATATCCATACTTGGAAAATGGAAGTAATAACATCTATCCTGCTCACCTCACAGGGTCATTGTGAAGATCTAAGGAGATAATGAATGTCAGAGTGTCACCTATTATTATCAACACTGCAGTTTGGACTGGAGCACACTGAGGTCTCTTCCCAGCTCTGAGATTCCCACTAGGCGAGCAAAGGATTCCTAATAAGAGCAGCCATTCATTCTTCTGCATCCATCGAACGTTATCTCCTTTGAGCTTCATGGTAACTCCGGGAAGCTGGGACTCTAGGTCCTCAGTTTTACAGATGAGTTAACTGAGGTTCAGAAATTTTAAGATACCCACCAAGAGTCACCCAGGTAGTAAGTGACAGAGGCCAAATTGGGACCAAGTAACTCCTGCCTTGAAATCCAACTCTATACACTGGATCAGTTTTGAAGTAAATGGTATATATCGATGACTTTGAAAGACAAATTTTTGGGGCCTTAAAACCTCCCCCCAGGCTCCCCTGACCACTTGTAGGTCTGCACCTGAAGGTAACCAAAGACCTCTTTCAATTCAATAGAGAAGATAGTCCTTCATCCCATCTAGACCAAGATGGAGAAGTTTTAGAGAAAAAAAACTGTACTATGTGGGAAGCAGATCTCCTAGTCTATAGTTCTCAATTTCAAGGCTGTAATAGTCTGGCTAAGGGCTATGAAATATAGATGGACAGATTGAGAAAGAGAGAAAGAGAGAGAGAGAGAGAGAGAGAGAGACTGATTGATAAAGGAAGGAAGGAAGGAAAGAAAGAAGAGAGGGAGGGAGCAAGGAAAGGCAGGAAGGAAGGAAGGGAGATTTATTAAGCACTTACTGTGTGCCAGGCACTGTGGGATGGAGCTCCCGGGGCTCTCATTCTAGTGGGGGAAGACAGCATATAAGGGTAAACTAGAAATCTGGGGTAGGGGAGGGGGGTGCCCACGCAAGAGGCAAGACTACTGGGGAGTAGGTGGAAAAGTCTATAGAATGAACCAGGAGTAAAGTGAGCCTAGACCTGGGCACCATTTGAAATAGTAGGATAAGCTAGAGACTCATGAATCAGACAAGAAGGCCACAGGAAGATGGTATCTCCAGAGTGTTCAGGCTGCCATTGAGAAGATAGATGAGGATCAGGGTTCAGCTATGTTATGTTATGATTTCTGGTAAGTTTGTTGAGAGGCAGGGTTTGTCTGGCCTTGCATATTTGATGGAGGTAGTCAATTCATCTGAGTGCAACACAAAGCCCAACAGCCTTTTTTTTAAATTAAGGTTTAACTACAAGGACTAGATAGAGCTTGTGAGACATCCTTCCAATCCTAGGGATCTGAAGCTATAGTGGGAAACTCCTACCATCCTACCATATTAGGGTCATCTAAGTCTAGGCCCCACACAGGTCCCAATTTGGCATTAAGGCTCCTAAATTGGTCTCTGGCTATCTCTTCAGTCTTTGTGAATATCACTTCCCTCTACACATTCTACAATCCAGCCTTACTTGACTATTGCTGATCTTCACATACAACTCTCCATCTGCTCTGTACCATTGAACTGCTACCCCCTCAAGCTTGGAAAGTTCTCCCTTTTCATCTTAGAACCTCTTAGAACCCCAGATTTCTTTTAAGACTCAGCTCTACTACCACCTTCTGCAGGAGGATTTTCAAGTCCCCCCAGCTGCTAGCACCTATCTCTCTAAGGTCACCCTTCTATGTCCCTAATCTTATGCTTTGTCCTTATTATCAGACTCCATTCATTCTACCCCTTCCTGCTTTTCCAACCCTATATCCCTCACTTTACACCTTTGGTATGTATCTTATATATACATGTTCTTCCCCCTCTCCCTCCCCATTAGACTGTAAGCTCCTCGAGGGCAGAGTCTGTTTTCACTTTTTCTTTGTATTCCTAGTTCTTGGCACAGTGCCTGGTGCATAATATGTGTTTAATAAATGCTAATTGATGCTTGTCTCCATGCACCCCTCTCACCCCCATATCCATCTCCTTTTGGAGTCTGTTAAGCATGATTATGCTGGAACACAGGACTCTCAGCCCGCGGAAAGTGAGGAGAATGAGGCCTCAAAGAGATGGCATGGATTGGGAATGAGAGGGGAGAGGTGGACTCAGTTTATCTGGGAGATGAAGCTGGAGCATCCCTGGCCTCCTTCAGGGGAGACCTATATTTTTACCTTTGGATGCAGATCTCTCAAAGGCTACAGCCTCCTATCTCTCGGAGGTCACATTAATGACCAAAGGATGAGATAATCTAAGGATCCGTGGAATGTTTTTTTTTTTTTGTTTTTTGTTTCTTTTTTCCTCCTGACCCTCAATCAGACCTAATCCAGGCTGACGGGAAGGCTGGGAGGCAGTTCTCCCCTCTGACCACTAGGGGTCAGACTTGGCCTTGCTCTGGCATGAGCCCTTCCCATCATCTGAGATCCCAGACCAGAACAAATGTCTTGTATTTTACAGACAAGGAGAGCCAGGGCCATGCTGGAAATGAGGGTTGGCGGGGCTCAAGGGCTTCATTTCCAAAGTGATGGTGTTCTTTCGTTCATCGCCATAGATGGAGCTGACAGTCATTAGTTTGAGCCTCTAGCACAGCCTCATTTTGCCCTAATTTAATTAATAGCATCCATGCAACCTATGGAGCCTTCAAGAGTAGGTCAGATAAGGCTGGGCAGCCCACTCTGGCTTTGCTTCTCACCTCAGGAGAGGTAGCACAGTGAGCAGAGAAAAGCCTGACAGGCAGGAGACTCCTTCCTTCTGCCACGGTCTACACTGGTGGCTTGGTATAAGTCACTTCCCCTCTTTGGGGCTCAGTTTCCTACTCTGTAAAATGGGAACAATGGCCCTTGCCTTGCATACTCAACCAAGCTATTGGAGACCTGGAAGAAAGGATGGATGGAAAAGTGCTTTGAAAATTATGAAGAAGTCTTACTAAAAGCTTGTTGAATTGAGTTGAGAAGGTGACCTAACAACCTCACCAACAAATAGATGTCTGTCTGTCTGTCTGTCTGTCTGTCTGTCTGTCTGTATATATGTATGTATGCTTGGGGGCTCCCCTGTCTTCTTCAGATGTTTTCTTTGGTGGAAAGCAGCAGTGAGGTTGTGGAACAAATCCTAGATTTATGTTCAGGAGGGACCTGCATTCAAATACTGTCTTAGACACTTACTATGGACATGACCTTGGACAAGTCACTCAACTTTCTAGGCCTCAGTTTGCTCATCTGTAAAATAAGGGATTTGGACTATGAATAAATAAAAGTTTTACTCCTATGATCTGGGTTTGAGTCCTGCTTCTGGCACTATAACCGCACTCTATAACCACAGGCGAAGTTATAGAATCATACACCTTGAACTGAGAAGAACCGCAGAAACTACCTAATCCAACCTCCTCACTTTCCCAGTGAAGAAACTGAGGCCTAGGGAAGTCAACAGATCCTAAGAGCCTAGCCATGGGTGGGGAACCTGCTGCCTCAAGGAAGGCCACCTGTGGCCCTCTAGGTCCTCAACTGTGACTCTTGGACTGAATCCAAAGTTCACAAATCCTAAGGGCTGCACTTGAGGACCTAGATGGACATGTGGCCTCAAGGCCACAAGGCCCTGTAGACCCAGAGTTGGAAGGGCCCTCAGAGGCCAGCTTGTTCAATTCTGTCATTTTATAAATGAAGAAACTGAGCTCCAGAGGGTTCCGAGTAACTTGTCCAAGGTCACAAGGCTAGTAAGTGTCCAAGGCAGGGTCCTTATCAATTTCCTCCTTTTTTCATCTCTCCATGCCCATGTCTTCAGCTGTATAATGGGAATAAGATCTGGAGTAATTATTTTATATAGGTATTGGTGAGGCTCCAATACAAGTAAATGTTTTATAAACTTTTAAAAATGACATAAATGTCCCTTATTATTCCTAGTATCAGGGGGAGGGAGGCCGGTTGGTGATTTGGAAAGCAATGTGTCATAGGAAATGGAATGCTATGAATGCTGCACTTGAGGTCAGAAAAATCTACATTCAGATCCTGTGTTCAAATCACCCTATACTGCAGGGTCCTCATCTGAATAGATAGATAGATAGATAGATAGATAGATAGATAGATAGATAGATA